>NC_051214.1:21706741-22006741 GCF_015220715.1 Pygocentrus nattereri
CAAATGAAAAAATTATGTGATTTATTTAAATTTCAACCTCAGATTCTTGGTCTTTGCTCATTTTCTGTGAAGAAAATATAAAATAACTCATTTTCAGTGTCTGTCAGTCACATGGGGTGTAGGGCTGAACCCGCAGGGAGGTGCTGTGTCCTTCATTCTGTTCTCCTCCTACATGGCCTGCAGTGTGTGTGTGTGTGTGTGTGTGTGTGTGTGTGTCTGTGTGTGTATGTGTGAGGGTGGAGAACATGGATAGGCTGCTGACTAGCTACAGCTGCTAAAGGAGAAACTACACTGGACATGTGATATTTTAAACATCTGGTATTTTTACAAAAATTGTTATGGCTGTATTGATTTCAACAACCAATAATGTGGTGAGTCCAGCAGACCACTGAGTTGACGTCACGTCAACACCCCTCAAGGGTTAAGTATTACTTAGCTACATTAGCCTCATAGTTCCAATGCTATACTTTAGACACCAAAGACATCTTAGTTGACTGGTTATATATGGGTTAAGCAGATGACTGTGTTGACAAGTTTTCTGACAAACTTGTCTGCAGAACAAATGAAATAATGTGGTGAATAACGGTGTATTAAAAGCCGTTCTCACCTTGGCCATTGGAGTAGTAGATCCACTTCTCCTTGACATGTGCAGGGGAGCTGGGCTTCTTGTGAATGGCTTTCTCCATGATGCTGCTGGGATCCTGCCTGGGACCCTTCTTGAGTACCCGTGAGCTTCGTTTGATGCTGCACACCACAATTACCACCAGCACCAGAAGCAGCAGTAACACAATCATCCAGGGCAGGTGCTCGTTGATATCGAAGTGCTTGTGCATACTGGGCCGTGGCGAGCCTCTCCTGATGGGCCTGTAGGCCAAACCCTGGCCCTTGGTCTCCGACAGACTCTCCATAGCCCTCTGATTAGTAGGCTGGTAGTTGCTTGAAGGGGGGTGTTTGCGGTGCCTCCTCAGAGGATCCTGGGTAGTAGCACTCAGGATCCCTGCGGCTTCCTGGCTGGCCTCGGAGACGCTTGTGGGTGTGGCAACGTCTGCAAAGCCCCAGGCCATTTGTGGACTGCTGGGAGGCTGCGCTGCTAAGTCCGTGACTGCTGTTGATGGCCAGGCTGAAGTAGCCTCTGCAGGCACTGTGAGAGACAAGGCAGAAACAGAGAGAGAAAGAGAGAGAGAGATGTAATGGGGACACTGTGGGCGGGTGAGAAAGATAAAGAGAATTAAATGCACTCCTAAAGATGCGCTTAACCCAGACAACAAAACAGAAGGGAGAATATCTAACACGGTAATCCCAGTCGCCAGCAAGCTGCCACGCAGGGTTAGAGGCAAAGTGGAGCTTTGCTAGGCTGCTTCCAGCTGTGTGGCGTCGCCAACATAATCTCCCACACCATGTACTCAAGTGATTGCTCCTCTAGCTGCTTCAGGGGAATTTCTTCCCTATAAACCGGCGTTAATCTTAACTTTAACACTTTGTAATAATTTTATGAACCTCTCAAGAAGATTAGATGCTAAAGGCCTGGAACGTGAATCAGTGTCACCAAGATCTACATCACTGTTTAAAAGTTTGGACAACAGGTCAAACATTTTGAACCAATTTAATTGCAGAAAAATGTATTAAATGATTATAATGTGTTAGTTATGTGCAACTTGTCCAGTGCAACTTTCAAATAACTAACTGAAAGCTATGAAGACATTTTGGATGCGTCCAGAATGATTAATAGAGATGTAAATGATTCTAAAATGACAGAGAAAGCTGTTCGGCATCAGGAATGAAGTCCTAAGAAAATGAATATCCAGAATGACAAAGGTTAAAGCTGAAGACTTGGCAAAAAATAATAACAAAAAAAATATATAAATCTAAAGATAACTTTTGGTGTCTGCTTTATAATGTGTAAGTATACATTATATAACTTATTATTATTGTGTGTAAAATAACAAAAGGTGTTAATAGCACAAGTGAAGTGATTCCACAATTTTGAACATCACTGTCAACAACTAACAGAAAACTATATATAACTTTAATATATGTTAAAACTGTTCTTTTAAGTCATTTCAGACCATTTCTATTGCTCCATTTGGCATGAAATGTTCACACAGTTGCAAAGAGCAGCTGGTTATGTTTTGTTGTGAAGCGATTATATTTTTAAAGGACAACAAAACAAGTTTATTTCTTATAGTACTTTAGACATATTAACTGTCTGTCCCTTGTGGATTACTGAGACTTATAAGGTTTTTAGGGAAAGCTGATGAACCACATCAACAACATTCAGGCTCTGTAGACTGACCTAGCTGGCAAGATACCACACTGCATGTAAACCCACCCACAAACAAGACTCGCTACTACTAGTGATTTGAGCAGAGACTGTGTTATACATATCACTGATTAACACTGGCCTCATGCTGAATCTATCTTTATGTGTTAGCTATATAATCCTATATACTCCACGGGTCAACAAACACTGACTAAACAACAACACAGACCCCAAGGAACTGGTAACTTTACAGGAGAAGGAAAAAACCTACTTAATGTAAGTCAATGAAACCAGACTTTTCTCCAAGTCATTTTTGGCTGTTTCTTTTGATCCATTCTTCATGGAATTTACATACAACGTAAAGGGCAAGAGGCATTTTCAAATTATGCCAAATACTGAAAAACGACAAAAATGGAGATACAAGACCTTTGCAAGAAGAAGCAAAGCCCACCGACGAGCCAAATCTCAACTTACCAAAGCAAGCAGGGGCTGTCCGATAAAGAAAATACTGCCTCAAGCAGCTTCTCAACTGTTTGAAAAACCAGCCAGACTTTCCCAAAGATCCCTCATAGCCACTGTTTCCTCATCTCTACCAAAAGTCTTGCACTTCTTTGAGATACTGGGGGGTCGGGTGGCGATCAGAATAACAAAGGCTCCTAACGATCGCACTTCTCTTCACACTTGGTCTCCTCCTCTAACTGACACTCCACAGACCACCTTGTCCTCCTGCTAATAATGCCATAATGTCCCGTCTCCTGTCCTCTCTTTCATTATCCGATCCACTCTATTCACCAAAGAACAGGATGTTTTCAAACAGAACTGCAGTTGGATCTGAAGATGTTGCCAGGTAATACTGAATTACTGATAAGTGCAGTAATAAACAGTAATATATTCCACCTGTGATGAGCTGCACATTATTTTAACTGCCAAAGAATGGCAGGAATCATCTCGCTGCACTGTACTCACTCAATCTACAACCAGTGGGCAGTTGAATTTGACTGTCCACTGCTTTTCATTAAAAGAGAATTCTGTCCATTTCTCTGGAGTTGTGCATTATTCAGCAGTTGAGATGTAAACCAAGTCATTCAGTGTGGTTTGATGTGAAATGGTTCACTGTAGAGAAACTTGGAGACTCTTTACAGTGGTGGTAATAGGAACCAGAGGTTATGATGTCTACAATGCAAATGTTGCCATTTCATTTACTACCAAAACTGACCAACCTACATACAGTATATCTTCTGATTTTTTATATGTTAGTGTGATAATGGTAAAAGAGTGGTCCATCTGAAATTAAAGGCTCTATTTAGGAACTATTTTGCCTTATAACAGCTACATAGGACCCTCCCCAACCCCCACCCCCAATGAAGGGATGTTAAACATGTTTCAGGCCAAGTCAAAACTTCTCTACTACCTAAAAGTACTGGTTACATTCTTGGTATAATGCATATAAAAGATGGGCTGAAAACAATTAAAGGGCTGTCTGATGGGAATATACTTAAATCTTTCTCACAACTCCCAAGACAGGTTTGCACTACCATCAAGTGACTTATTGAAATATTTACAAATCAGATATCATATTACAATAAACACAAACTGGGATATTATTAAAAGACAACCAACCAATATGGAAACCCGTTTTATAAATTTGTCTGAACACTGCGCATCAACAAAAAAACAAATATCTTATATCTACAAGAATGACTGACTGTGAAGACAACATTTCACATTTCAAAGGACAATGGGAATTGGAGCTGAATACAGTAGTGGAGGATGGCGTTTGGGAAAATGCATGATCCAGATGTTGCAGGGGGTTGGGAGCTAGTTATGGAAAGTGTGGTATTTCAGGACACCATTGGTTGCATGTGTTCTACCAATAAATGCTGAAGAAACTGCGGTATGGTTAGCGATCATACTCTTCTTCTGGGATTGTCCGAAAAATAAAGACATTCTGGAAGAAGAGGAGTCGAAGAAATTCCTAGAAGTTCATAGTCCCATGGACCCATTACGGTTCTTGTTGGAAGTGATACCTGAAGACATGTTTACCAATGACCAGCGTTACATACTGCATGTTATGTTGGTGGTTGCAAGAAAATTAATTATGGCTAATTGGACGACGCCTAATCGCCCAACGATTGTACAATGGCTCCAAAAAGTCAAGCATGCTTATATGATGGAACACATGACAGCCCAGTTACAATTAAAAGGGATTTTTTGTATGTGTGAATATGTGTATGGAGGCATATACTGTGTGGATATGCGCATGTGCTCATGTATTGTCCCTGCAACATGTATCATAAGTGAAGCCCCAATCGCAAGGTGAATTTATTATATGTTAATATGCCAGTCAATGTGTGTTAATGGCAATAAAGTAAACATAAATAAAAATAAATAAACAGCCTTATTTTATATGTATATAAATTAAATATAATTATTTAATTATTTTATAATTATATAATTATTTAATTAGACAGAGTTTTTCAATAATTGTTGGACACCTTTAGATATTCCATGGTTGGTTACAGGAAAAATGGCACAACAATTTACATCACTGTTGCCAAGAACTGAAAACAGCTACACTGCTGTCATGCTTGATGCTCAAAACCACACTTGAGTAATGTAAACATCTTACGGCAGGTTTCGCCATCCCACGTTGAGACAATGGTAATGAAACGCATTGTGGGTATTGTTGTTTTACCATTTAGCAGCATCAATGGATAGTTTCTATTGCAATAACAACAGAACAGTTCAGCGCCATTGTAATACAGTGATCTCCCTCTAAAGCAGAGGGCAGACAGTTCACAGCTTTTTGCCTGAACTTAGTAGTCAACCAGCCAACACATTTGTGGTGTCCAAAATTTGGCCTTCTGTAGTTTTGCACAAGAACTGAAAGGTCAGTGTAGCTAATCAGTACTTTAAGCTGACATGACATAATGGTTTTTTAATGAACACAAGTATTCGGCATTAAAAAACAGCTGAAATAAAAAAGAAAAATTTGTAGATAACAGACCTGCTGAAAAAAAAGAGCACAAATAGAATGCATGCTGGTCCAAGCAGATCTAAGCTGGTGTAGTGCTGGTTTAGGTGGTCACCCAACATGGTCATGATGGTTGACCAGCATACCAGCATCCAAAACAAAACATATTGCTGTTGTCGGGACAAAACCTCGTATCTTCATTTTTGTCAATTCTCAGTTTTTGACATAGTTTGTGCAAATTTCTTGATGAACAGAGCAACAGAAACAGCCCAAAATGACTTGGAAAAAATTCTGGTTCCATTGACTTGACTTGAGATTAAAAGTAAAGTATGTTTTTTCCTTCTCCTGTAAAGTTACCATTTTGGAGATACAAGGTTTTTCCCCGACAACAGCGATATGCTGGTTTTTCTAGCAGGTAGTTTGTTATAAAATGTCAGAAACCACATATCGCTGCTGTCAGAAGAAAACCTCGTATCTCCAAAATGGTAACTTTACAGGAGAAGCAAAAAACCTACTTTAGTTTTAATGTAAGTCAATGGAACCAGAATTTTCTCAAAGTCATTTTTGGCCATTTCTTTCTTTTCTTTTCATTTTAATATTATGTCAAATACTGAAAAATGTCAAAAAGATTTTCTTCCAACAGCAGCGCTAAGCAGGTATGAGAGCACTTAACAACTTCACTGTTCAAAAGCTTCACTGTTTTGTTAGCTACACTACGTTAGATACTTTCGCTTGAAGTTCCAGAGCAAAACTAAAGAAATTCAGAATAAACAGTCCTTAATTAGCCGACTACATTTAAGAGAAAAATCAGATTTGTTTTACTTTACAAATGCTGTTTACTAAATGCATTAAAGGGGTGACCCCGTGATTTGGGTGCCATTTAGCCCTTGCAACTCTGAAAAACTAAGCCTTATTTTTTCATTGTCCACACTGAAACACACATTGAACTATTTAAAAATAGGTTACCACATCTTAGGAACTAACTAAGTCTTATTTTTGAGTGAATAAATTGAGTAAATTTTTGAGTATTATCAAATATACGAAACATGGTTAACCATCAAATGCACCTAGAATCAGGCCCAGGACACGTATTAAACCATCAGACTCCTTTACACTGTGATATCAACCCATCAGGAAAAATAAAACACCATTAGTGGCTACTGGATACCACCAGGAACCAACAGAAATGTTAATGGTTTAAATGATTTTGGGTAGTCAGTTGGGTAGCACCCATGCTAATGATATGAGGACATTAAGCGCATTTACTTGATTTACTGACTTGAAAAGGATTAGCCACAGCTAATGATCGCTCACATTGTTAAATTAAGAATTGACTTTAAATTTATCTTTTAAAATGATCTAGTCAGTCAATTTCACATTAACACAGAAAGTAAAGAGAAAAGACTCAGAGAACATACTTTTCTTCCCATGGTCTTCATGGTCTGCATATTATTTGTATGATATTGTGTATATGTAAATGTTCAGGTAACAGAGGTGAATGAATGCTGTGGGACAAATAAAATGCATATTTTTCGTAATCTATGATAAATACACTTCAAACATGAGATGCTAATGGATTCATACATTAAGGCAAAAACAGGATTTTTTGAGGTATTATCATGATTATATTTCATTGTAATCAGTATATAGTGTATATAGTGCTGGGACAGACTGCTGTTCTAAGTGTAGGTTTTACCAGTGTTTTAACCTCTTTGTCTCCAGCGAATATTTTGGCTTGTTCATCTGAATTTACTCGACCACATCATAAGGCAAATTCAGGATTCAGTAATGGCATGAATTAAATGTAAAATTATTTATTTATTTATTTATTGTAGGGCCTGGGTTCGATCCCCCAGCCGGGTGACCACAGTCCTCTCTGTCTGCATGTTCTCCCCGTGTCTGCGTGGGTTTCCTTCCACAGTCTAAAGACATGCAGTCAGGCTGATGGACATGTTAAATTGCCCCTAGGTGTGAGTGAATGTGTCTGTCTGTCTGTTTGCCCTGTGATGGACTGGCGACCTGTCCCGGGTGTATCCTGCCTTCTGCCCGAAGCGGCTTAGAAGATGTGCGTGCAATGATCAAATATATTGCTATATGCTTACAATTTCTACTCTTCATGTTATTTTTTAAAAGTAATGTTTACAGAGCAGATCACTGAAGAGACGCCGTCTGTTTATAGTTTATAGCTCAGATTTGTGGAAAAACGGATCGACTTCTTTTATTATAAGGGTTTAAAATGACATCACCATCTATTTGACTCTAAAGAAGAGTTACAGCCTCATACGACGCCCAGCTTCTGAATGTAGCTTCTGAAATATAAAGGTTAAGAATATGACCAAGTGTGTTTTGGAACCACCGGTGGTCCCAAGGCCTGTAAGAGGTTAAGTTATTGTTGTAAAACATGCACATAGATTGTTGTGAAACTACATTTAGAATGTTTTGCTGTCTTTATATATATTTATAAATGTAATATCAGTGGCGCATAAATGGCACCCGAATCATGGATTCACCCAGTGAGATCTCCTGAGACAACAGATATACTAGAAATATCTTATCCAGTGGTGGACAGTAACGGAGTAAATGTAATCAGTTACTGTACTTAAGTATTTTTTCGTGTATCTGTACTGAAGTTTTTCCATTCTGGGCGACTTTTTACTTTCACTCCACTACATTTCAAAGTCTAATATCTGACTTTTTCCTCCACTACATTTTGAGAAATCTGTCGTTCCTTTTGGTTTCTGTGTGTATAAAAACGTAACATGTCAAAACGAAAGAAGCGCAAAGCAAGAGCACCAATCAGGGCACAGCGGTCACTTTGTTTAGAGCTTGTTTTGACCTGTTGGTCATACCGACCCAGTGCAGCACACAGTTCAACATCAGAGCAGCAGCGTAAAATTTTGGGAGAGTGTGTACAACATAAATGATGAACTAACCTAACTTTGTGTAAATAGAGCACAATATAGAAATATGTCCACATATGCAGTCGTGACTGACGCGGCTTTTTTCTGAATTTATACAAACACCATTTCATTTTATAGTAAATTAGTTTGGGCTGGTTTATGTTTATGAACAGAGACCTACAGATCAACATAGTAAAGGAGCTCATCTGTGATCCTGAGTTTAAAGCCAGTTTTTATTAAACTTAAACTTGGAACTAAGTTGTAAATAAATCTTAAACTGAAACTTTGCTTGTGTGTAAAAAGTGATTTCAGAGCCACTCGGTTCTCCCTGATGGAAACTGTTTACCTTCAGTGTTTTGTGCTTATGATCATTTTAATAGACGTCAGCGTCACTAATTAATGACGTTCTATTAAAAGACTGGTTTACCAAGAGAGACACTGGAGGATTTTCACCTAAAATGAGTTCATGAAGCGAGTCTTGTTATAAAATGATAACAGGACATCAGAGCCATAATTACTCTTTTAGTACTTTTACTTTATATTTAAGTACATTTAAAGGGAAATAATTTAGTACTTTTACTCAAGTGGAGGTCTAAATGGAGGAACTTCTACTTTTACTGGGGTAATATTTTACCTGGGTGTCTCTACTTTAACTCAGCTACATGGTCTGGGGCAGCCGTCGGATGGAGGTTAGTGAATTGGCCCTGTAAGCACTAAGTGGCAGATCTTGCTTTTCCACTCTTACCTCTCTGTGCTGAGTCAGTGGTGGCGTGTGTGGATGGGGTAGCTGAAGCTGGGCTCGATGGCTGCGTTCCACACACACTGTCCCTCTTCTCAGTGCCTTTGAGCACCAGTGGCAGCCCTTGCTCCTGGCAGTCTGTATGCGCCCGGCACTTCTCCGTGGTTGAGGCCACATCAGAGAAGGTACCCCGTGGGCATTTGCGGCAGCGCACATCTTCTGTGTCGCTTCCCTGTTTCCGGACACCCCAGCCGGGAGGGCACTGTGAGTGGGGACGGCACTCGCCCGCCTGAGCAAAAGTGCCTGACGGACAGGCACAGGTCCGGTCCGAAGTAGCCGTGCAGGGGGTCTTCTCAATTAAAGGTGCCTGGCAGGGTCTCTGGCAGCGGTGGCATTGCTGCACACCGTTCTCTCCCCGCGTGAAGGTGCCCTCCGGGCAGCGGCTGCACTCACGCACGCTGGTTTCCGTGCAGTGGGACAACACGTAGGTGCCGGCCGGGCATTTGTCACACACCAACTGGCTGCCAGTGGCTGGATCAGTGTGGCGGTAGTGGCGGGCCGACAATGGCCCCTCTGTAGCAAGAGGGCTGGGGGTTAAGGCCTGGATATCGCCGACCAGAGCATACAGCAGCTAAAGAAAGAAGCCAATAAAGCACATTGAATAACATTGACACTACAGTCAAATTAGCAATGAAAAGAGGCAGTGAGCAGGAAAAGCTGGACAACCTACGAAAGTTCTTGTTCTACTAAAACAATGTTTATTTTACACACTTGATCCAAACACAACAACACAAAGAAGGCCTAGAAAACCTGCTGATGTGACATCACAGTGGTTGTCACTATTTCTATCTAACTATCAGCTCAGGCCACCAGCTACCAGTTCTACCAGACTACAAAGGTCAGTAGCACAGAAAAAAATCTGAAGCACAGAGGAAAATATGAATGTCGGACAGTTTTTTAAACCATTTTGACATTAATCAACCCAGGGAAATCTTTTAGCCCTGGTCATTTAAGCAGCAGATTTTCACATCTAATAAATGAGAAGGCTTGAGTGACCGAGGCTATACCTTCAGATGAGTTAACGCCAGGGATGGCCCGTTTGAGCTGGATGAGTTTTATCAGAGGACGTCTGCATAAGTTCCCCATATTACCAAAACTGCCTGCGACATTATCATCATTAAAATCGTTTATGGCAGCATTACATGGCAGGCGCCGCACTTCCCCACAGTAACAACATGCTGTATGGCTGAATCAGAGCCAGTTTAACGGGAGGCTGACCACTTCCTATTTCTCCTATTATATCAAAAACAAGACTGCACAACGCCAGAAGGTACAGACGGCCAAAATCTCAAAGAATATGGGTAAATGGCTAAATGGTTAAAAATGAACAGTTCAAATAGTTTCTAACTTGTCCAACACTTTTATTTAATTATAGAAAGATGCATTTAACTAAAAAGCAAAGAAAACTTACCAGTATATTTCCCTTTTAAAGCAAACAAATTTTGTGGTAAGTCAAAAGCAAGCATTATCGCTGAGTGCTGATAGGTTAGCATTACTGCTACTGAGCGCTGATAGGTTAGCATTACTGCTACTCAGTGCTGATAGGTTAGCATTACTGCTACTGAGCGCCGATTGGTTAACATTACTGCTACTGAGCGCTGATTGGTTATAATTACTGTTACTGAGCGCAGATTGGTTAGCATTACTGCTACTGAGAGCTGATTGGTTGGCATTACTGCTACTGATAGCTGATTGGTTAGCATTACTGTTACTGAGAGCTGATTGGTTATAATTACTGTTACTGAGCGCAGATTGGTTAGCATTACTGTTACTGAGAGCTGATTGGTTGGCATTACTGCTACTGAGAGTTGATTGCTTAGCATTACTGCTACTGAGAGCTGATTGGTTGGCATTACTGCTACTGATAGCTGATTGGTTAGCATTACTGTTACTGAGAGCTGATTGGTTATAATTACTGTTACTGAGCGCAGATTGGTTAGCATTACTGTTACTGAGAGCTGATTGGTTGGCATTACTGCTACTGAGAGTTGATTGCTTAGCATTACTGTTACTGAGAGCTGATTGGTTGGCATTACTGCTACTGAGAGCTGATTGGTTAGCATTACTGTTACTGAGAGCTGATTGGTTAACATTACTGCTACTGAGAGCTGATTGCTTAGCATTACTGCTACTGAGAGCTGATTGCTTAGCATTACTGCTACTGAGCACTGATTGGTTATTATTACTGCTACTGAGCACTGATTGGTTAGCATTACCGATACTGGGTGCTGATTGGTTGGCAAACTGATGAGCTCCTCGGCTGAGTGAAGTGCTTTGCAACCACTGACATACTGTCATAAACAAACATGCGGCACTGTTTTAAACATCTATAATTATAACTGGAGTTCAAAAGCGCTGTGTTCAGGAAATGAATGCGTTCTTCTAATGTAGAAATAATGAAACATTTATAAACTATGATTTTGCTCAAATGCTCCATATTAAATGATTCATTTTAATGCTGGGTGTGACTATTCTTCTCTCTACAAATTCGCTTGCTAAATAAGAATTGGGCAAAGTGGGATCATTCAGCTCACCAAACGCCGCCCAGTGAGACAGAAATCTCACTGCTGTGTGAGAAGAACAATGGAAATAAGTCATTTTCCTTCTCCATGTAATTCGGCCATCACCAAAAATGTTGTCCAGTCATAAATTTAAGGATTAAAGATTTAGGTCAAATCAAGCTCCATTTCAGCTGCTAGCCTTAAAATTAAAAAATTACAGATGTGCTATTTCCTGCTCGCCGGTTTTGTTATTACGTTTCTGTAACATGGATTCGAACAGGACTACTTTTACTGCGGGAGCTCCAAGCTTTCCGAATTACAGACAATAAATCACTCTGGAATTAGTACTTACCAAATTCATCGATCGAATTACAGTGCCTTCCCATGTAAAACTAATCTGAAGTATGGCTTTATGTAGGTCTTGCGTTTGTTCTGAGGAGCTGTGTCAGAGCTTTGCTCTCGATGGAGGAGACAGTCGTGACTGGACGAGAGGCATGTCAAACATTACTTTGCAAATGGTCAATTAACAGCCTTAAATTCTGCTTTAGATTAGGGGCAGTCGTGGGCTGGAGGTTAGGGACCCAGCATCATGACCGAAAGGTCGCCGGTTCAATCCCCAGAGCCAACAATGTGTAACCGAGGTGTCCTTGAGCAAGACACCTAACCCCAAACTGCTCCCCGGGTGCTGCGGCTTGGGCTGCTCACCCCTCCAGTAAACATTCGATTGAAGGAGATATGATGACAATAGTAGATAATTCACTCATATCCTCAAAGGACACTTATGGCCAAAAATGTTATCATGATAAACAAAATTTATATCGTCCGATATCAATACATGTCGCGACAGTTTGAAGTTTGAAGGCTGATTTTTGCTCCTGGGTGGTCAGTTGCTGTTTTAAACTATCCATCATGGTCAGAACACAAACAGTGGAACATTTCACAGGTCTGTCATGGGACAGTGAGAGAAAGTGTCTGGTGAGCTGTTTTCATCAGCAGTTTTTGTATTAGTCATAATTTAAGAAAAAAAAAGATTATTTTTATCTGTCTGGTGACGAGGCTCGGCTGTCCCGTTACAAAGCCAACAACAGCACTAAACTGTTTAGTTTCTCAACAATGTCAGCTTAGTACGAACAGCAAACATTAGCTGGCTTGGCACGTCAATGATGGATCACACCGCCTTACTGCCATCACTCCTAGCACATCCATATCAGAGTAAATCACAGCATTCAGACACCAGCTAGCAGCCAACTGGGTTTCTCTACTCTATTGAGTAGTTTGAGGGGTGAACTGCAATATGTCAACACCAGGCAAACAGAGTCCTCCTTTCGGTACGTTTAAAGTGAAAGTAGTGCTTCTGTGTCGTGTTTCATCTACAGTATCATCAATTGCTAAACAGCTAGCCTGGAAAGATAGCGCTCTCCCGCTTCCCAATGCTTCACAGCTTCTTCAGTTTACTTTTGTTTAGATCAGGGCTGTAGCTTGTATGAACCAACCGAGTAACAGTTCTGTAGTTGAGAGGAACAGACATGATTTAACGCTGCTAACTGGGGGCACTTGAGGGCTGGAGGTTAGGGAACTGGCCCTGTGACCAGAACATCGCTGGTTCGATCCCCATATGACTGAGGTGTCCTTTAGCAATGCACCTAACCCCCAACTGCTCCCCAGGCACGGCGGACAGGGCTGCCCACCACTCCGCAAGTGTGCTCACTGCCCCCTAGTGTGTGTGCTCACTAGTGTGTATATGGTGTTGGGTTAAATGTGGAGGTGAAATTCCATTGTGGGACTAATAAGGGTCACTTGTTCTTCTAAAGCTTGTTAGGACATATGGAGAGAGGTGAGTGTAGGGCAGGACAGTTACACCTCTGATCTCATCACACGCACTTGGTCACAGGAGAACAGATTGCCAGTCGCTCCACTCAAACAGGGAATGTATATAATTGGCGACTCCCTCTCCACCCTATTATGTCTAACAACTCTGAAGGGTGCCCTCTGTCGCTTTCCTTGCAGTGGAAAATGCCACCAGGGCTGTCGCTAAAACGTGGAAGCATGAGAACAATCTATCCATCCATCCATCCATCCTCTAAGCCGCTTCTCCGTCAGGGTCGCGGGGGAACAATCTATTATACTGAAAATTTATTTTAGAACTTTCTTATAGTTCTATCGAGGACAGTTATATTGCGATAATTATCATTATAGTTTTATCACCCAGCCCTAAGAACACATACTCAATATCATTGCAATCATCAGATTCATCCACTCAGGGAAGGGGTCCGAAGCACAACCCACATTATAAAATGTTTGTGCATATACTGTGTCCAATTACATATTTCCACCAGAGAGGTGGAAATCCCCAAATCTTTCATAGTGTAGCCTTAATATTGGCAGTCTTTTGCAACAAAACAAGTAGATCCAGTACCGTAGAGCACAGTAACCATTTTAGTTACTTGTTACTATAATCGTAACCGATTGTTTTCCAACCAATCAGACTGTCTGGTCAAATCTAACCTTGGTATAATCAAAACCTCTTCACAGAATTCAAGATGGAATTCAGTTTTCCATTTTAAACAATAGTGGATAAAATTCTTGTTTCAGAAAAAGATTAATATATTTACTGGATCTAAAGACGCTTTGATTTCTCAGCGTACATTGTTAGAGATATGAGCATGTTTAGAATTAGACTGTACTCTCTTTCAGTGTGAGTTTGACTGCTCGGAGAACACAAGCAGGCCCTTAACATTCTGTCTATTCATTCTCTCTTTACGCTACAGCTCCAACGATGGAAAATCATACCGTCAAACATTAAAAATACTTTAAAAACTTTAGAAATGTCCAGCTTGCAATGTGGCGGAAAACCTTCAAAATGACTTTTACTGACAACCAGCCAATAAACGCAGCCTAAATGCACCGCCATTCTGAAGCGATTACAGATTTACTGCACTCTACTCTGCCAAATACATGCATAACACTCGTCTGCTTTGCTTACCCAGCACTTACATCAGATCCCTTTCATAATTTTTACTGAACATAAAGTTCTTTATGTTAGTGCCTATAGTTTATTTCCTATTCTGGGGATTAAACTGGAACAAGTAAGTTTTTTCCAACTTTTTTGGCTGCCTTGCCAAGGAGCTCCCAGTGATGCAACAGGGGAAGCAATGCACTCTAATATGCATAATCACTTTCTGTACATGAATATCTAGAAGGAAAATCCATGGCATTTTATAATGTATCACTCACTGCAAAGTGAAAGTGCAAAAAGAGCTTGAAATATTTGTCTGAACCTGACAGGACTTGGCTATGCACATCAGGTTTGGTCTGGTTCAGATAAAAAAAAAAATTTTTAAATGGTGTGTTCATTTTATTCGTCCTCTTCTTTTATTACTTTTATCCATGCAGAATGAAGACTGTTAAGATGCTGCTTAAAGCTGTCATGCATCCCTGCGGCTCTGAGACCTCCATGGACTCCATCTGGGAGATTATACTCCTGACACTCCACTGCGCTCCAATCACCGCTCTGCCTCTCCCGAATACTAATCAACTTCACCTGTTTCTGTCTTTGTTTGCCTTGCTAGAGTTAATATAAAGAATTGAGAAAGTGTCTGAATCATTCTGGTACGTTACAGAAGCCTTTAAATGTATTTTTTTGATCACTAATAATCACACACACACACACACACACACACACACACACACACACACACACACACACACACACAAACACCTTCTAAGCAGCTTATCCTTCTGGGTTGCGGGGGGTGCTGGAGCCCATCCAGGCCATCATTGGGCGGAAGGCAGGACACACCCTGGACAGGTTGCCAGTCCATCACAGGGACTAAATAATCACGTTAATGGTAAATACATGTACTATTTTTTTTTAGCCATGATCTGACAACAACAGACATCAGGGTAGTGCAACAAGTGCCACTGTTCAGAATCTGGAGCTTTGTTCAGTCTGTAGCTGGTAGGGACTTACAGAACTTTCTGACAGGTTGCTGTCAGGCTACAGTTGGATTTGGCCATAATTTTGTAGGGTTACAGTCAGGTCCATATATATAGAATGTTTTTGGACTTTTTTTTTTTGTTTTTGGACAGTCAGATTCTAACAGAATTCTGTTGGGCTACGGTCGGATTCAGAGAGAATTCTGTTGGTGCTACAGTCAAATTCTGACAGAATTCTGTTGGGCTACAGTCGGATTGGAGAGAATTCTGTTGGGCTACAGTCGGATTGGAGAGAATTCTGTTGGGCTACAGTCGGATTTGGACAGAATTCTGCTGGTGCTATGGTTGGATTCTGACAGAATTTGGTTGGGCTACAGTCGGATTGGAGAGAATTCTGTTGGGCTACAGTCGGATTGGAGAGAATTCTGTTGGGCTACAGTCGGATTTGGACAGAATTCTGCTGGTGCTATGGTTGGATTCTGACAGAATTTGGTTGGGCTACAGTCGGATACTGACAGAATTCTGTTGGGCTGCGGTCGGATTCAGACAGAATTCTGTTGGGCTACAGTCAGATTCTGAGAGAATTCTGTTGGTGCTACAGTCGAATTCTGACAGAATTTGGTTGGGCTACATTCGGATTTGGAGAGAATTCTGTTGGGCTACAGTCAAATTCTGACAAAATTCGGTTTGGCCACAGTCGGATTCAGACAGAATTCTGTTGGCGCTACAGTCAGATTCTGACAGAATTTGGTTGGGCTACAGTCGGATTCTGACAGAATTCTGTTGGGCTATAGTCGGATTCAGACAGAATTCTGTTGGGCTACAGTCGGATTCTGACAGAATTCTGTTGGGCTACAGTCAGATTCAGACAGAATATTGTTGGGCTATAGTCAGGTCTGGACAGAAAGCTTACATGCTTCACACAAAATTTTGATGGGCTATCATTAAATTCAGCTAGAATTTTGTCACGCTGAAATCGGATTAGAACAGAAATTTGTTGGGAGAGATTCCAGGGTTGGATTCGGGCACTATGTCCTCAGGCTATGTTTAGGTTCAGGTAAAATTTTAGGACTGCTGAAATGAGAAACTGCATCGGGAAACAGCTTTCAGAACATGCCGGTGTGATTCACCAAGACACACGTGACATTAAAATTCGCCGAATGGCATCAGCAAAACCCACCAGAGCCATTCCATTCCACTGACTTGGGTGCATGTGTTGCCGTTTGTGAGGTGTCGTGCACTCTTTCAGGCTCAGGGTGTGGGCAAAGCTGAACTCAGCTGAAAATGAATAGCGATTTGGCATAGCCGAGCTTTCCCATCAGCCTTTGCTCCACAAGAGAGCAATGCAGTAAGCCAGCAGCCTGCACAGAGAGAGGCCGGGTTTGAAGTAGGGCAGTGAAGGGGACAGTTTTGCTGATGGCGGGACAATGCCAGCCTGGACACTGAGGCCCTCTGAGGAAAAAAAATCTTATTGCACAATGACACACTGTTGCTTCATCAGGGAGACTAGAGAGGATGTTTCTGTCCAGTAAGCACTTAAAAAAGGAACATGCAAAACAAGATATGAAAGGAATCTCAATTCAGGAAGTTCAACTTTAGATAACAGTCATGAAGTGCATGGTGTTCCAAACTAATCATATCTCAAGTCTGCACAAACCAGCCACCACACCAGTGGAAAGGCCTTCAGGTTTGTGAGGACTTGCTCAAAATGAAAGGACTCAAATCATGTTTAATGATGTCACAATTCATAATTTGATTAAACACAATTACTTGACAAAAAATCAGCTATCAGTTACTTTCTCAATGAGTCTGCAGTGGCAATTGCCATGATGATAATGAATATTTAATATTCTACCACTGTTTTCTCTTATAGTAAGAAACTGTCTGATGGACAAAGTATTCACTTGGCTATCTTCACACGCATATGAACTTGAGTGACATCCCATTCTTAATCCATAGGGTTTAATATGATGTCGGCCCACCCTTTGCAGCTATAACAGCTTCAACTCTTCTGGAAAGGCTTTCCACAAGGTTTACGAGTGTGTTCATGGGAATTTTTGACCATTCTTCCAGAAGCGCATTTGTAAGGTCAGACACCGATGTTGGACAAGAAGGCCTGGCTTGCAGTCTCCACTCTAATTCATCCCAAAGGTGTTCTATTGGGTTGAGGTCAGGACTCTGTGCAGGCCAGTCAAGTTCTTCCACACCAAACTTGCTCATCCATGTCTTTATGGACCTTGCTTTGTGCTCTGGTGTGCAGTCATGTTGGAACAGGAGGGGGCCGTCCCCAAATTGTTCCCTCAAAGTCTCTTGGTGCTGAAGCAAAAAGAGTTCCTTTCACTGGAACTAAGGGGCCGAGCCCAACTCCTGAAAAACAATCCCACACCATAATCCCCCCTCCACCAAACTTTACACTTGGCACAATGCAGTCAGACAAGTACCGTTCTCCTGGCAACTGCCAAGCCCAGACTCATCCATCGAATTGCCAGACCTAGAAGTGTGATTCGTCACTCCAGAGAACACTTAGTGTAGCTGAGTTGCCGTTCCCTATTGCTGTCATTCCTAATCACTTCCATTTTGTTATAATACCACTGTAGTTGACTGTGGAATATTTAGTAGTGAGGAAATCTAACGACTGAACTTATTGCACAGGTGGCGTCCGATCACTGTACCACGCTGGAATTCACTGAGCTCCTGAGAGCGACCCATTCTTTCACTAATGTTTGTAGAAGCAGTCTGCAGGCCTAGATGTTTGATTTTATACACCTGTGGCCATGGAAGACATTGGAACACCTGAATTCAATTATTTGGATGGGTGAGTGAATACCTTTGGAAATATAGTGTGTATATATTATACCATTCTTCAGATGGTCATGTAAACACCACACTCCAGTCTAGAAATCTGATTAAGAGGCTGGATTTTATCTCAGTAATCAGATTTCTCCACTCTAAACTCTTACTCTGATTTCTTTCGGATTTCTCAGTCTGCGTGAGCGAAAACAGACCACGGGATGCAGCAAAACACTGTTGGAGTGATGCTGAAACTAAACATGAAATAGTTGTATATTCTTCGTCTTCTAGATGATGTATGTTCATATTTTCAGGTAAAGCGGCGCAATGTTTAAAAATAAGCCACAGTATGAAGGTCTGAGTTTTAACGTTACGTTTACATCACGTCTCCTTCTGTAAGTTTACTGGTTCGTTGCAAAGCAGAAATCTGACTACTGCCTGACTCATGTCGACCCAGAGTTTCCCCACTATCTGACTTCTCATGTGCATGTAAATGTGTTGATTAGATTACTAACAAAATCTGATTTTCTGGAGTTACCGGATTATTAAGTGCATGTAAACACACTCACGGTTTCTGCTCAGCTCCATAATTATGGTGCATTTGGATGATCTAAATCTGTGAATCTGGAGTGCAACCAAGAGTTGTTTATGTTTGGTTGGTCAATGGCAACTGTTAAATCCATCATGTAAATACTACGCATATCAGCTATGATGGACCAATGATTTATTGTTGGTTGCTTACTAGTGGGGCCTGCTTACATTCTGGAGGAAGTTGTGGTGCTCAGTGTTACAATCATTCAACCCTTGTATGGAGTTCAGGTCTCTGGGACCCATTTTCAATGTTTACCAGAAGAAATAATGATGTGACTTATTATTTCAACATCAGATTCTTGGTCGTTGCTCATTTTCTGTTCCTTCATTCTGTCCCCCCCCACATTTATATTACATGTGTTGTTGGGCTGAACCCATGGGGAGTAAAAGTGTGGAGGTGCTGTGTCCTTCACTCTGTTCTCCTCCTACATGGCCTGCTGTTAGCATGTGTGTGTGTGTGTGTGTGTGTGTATGTGTGTGTGTGTATGTGTGTGTGAAGGTGAACAACATGAACTGGCTGCTGACTGGCTACAGCTGCTAAAGGAGAACCCTATGCTGGACACTTGTGATGTTTTAAACATCTGGTATTTTTACCCAAACTGATATGACTGTACTGATTTGTGGGTCCACCTGTCCACTGAGTAACAACATCAACACCACACAAGGGTTAAGTACACTGTGATACAGTAATTGAAGTTTCTACTGTGTTCATGTGGTTTCAGAGAATGTACTGTTCTTGTAACTTGAGTAACATGACTGGAGTTTTCCACTGCAAGGAGTGGCTTCGACTTGTGATAAACTTGGAAATTCATGTGTTTACAAGGTTCACCTGATCGCACTGTAAATCAGTAATAAAACACTCTTCGTTCTGGCATTGTTATACACCTGAGCCTGTCAGGTGCTGCTGTTAGACACCAGAGTGTTTTTTATAGCTCACTAGTAAGACGGTGACTAACGATATGACAAAAATATAACATCACACTATTTTAACCCCTTAAAAGCCCAGGTGTATTACATACTAAGGCTTTTCTTAGGTTATACAGGGACATTCACTCAAAAGAGGCCCTGAATATTCTGCTGTAACTTCTGTTAGGATGAAACAAACCAAATGAACCAAAAAAATAGGTATGCTACATACCTTGATGGATGTGTAATTGATTGCATCCCGGTTCACACCTGGGAAGTTGCAAACGGAGGTTAAACGTCAGAACGACTGTCCAGCACCTACCTCATTGCTCCGATGCAGGGGCATCCCGACTTGTTCCGAAGCTCCATATACTGAGGAGTCATTGCACGTTGTTTTGTTCAGATTGTGTCATCCTAGCAAGAGTTATTACAGAATACATGGGGCCTTTTTTTTCAAGTGAATCTCCCTGAATAAGGGTGTAATAAAACTTTATGCCCGCTAGTGGGCCCTGGCCATTTAAGGGATTAAACAAGCTCAGGTTATCTGTGTTTCCGTGCACAGTTTTTTTCAGTCAGATGGGAAATTGGGAACTGTTCATCAAGCTAAATGATAGTAACAATTAGTTGCATCTCTATAAATGAGCCTTTCAGAACTCATTCAACCAGAAAATGGCTCCTACATTTAAAGAAGTGAATCCTGAATTTTGCTTGAAATTGTAGGTAGTAAGTTTGACGTGCATTTACTGTGTGCTTTGATCGCTGCCTCACTTCATCTAATGTCAGTTTGTTTGAGGTATGGACACATTGTGACAGCCATTCTTTGTTTGTTTATCCCCTTAAAATCATAATCTTATTACATACTAATGCATGCTATTCAGTTACTCTGGGGACGTCAATGCAAACTGGCTGAGCTGTTCTTAGGTTACAGGACCCGCCGGTGGATCCAGGCCATTTAATATTCACCAGGGTATGTTTTGGTTTGACCATCTGAATTTAAGCGACCAACTCATAAGGCAAATTATTCAGTAACTGCATGAATATAATATAAATATAAATGTTTATTTTATTTATTTATTTTTCTAAAAGTTCCCTTCAAATGAACAGAACATGTGTTTTATGATCTACACATATTTTACTGTAAATTTACAATTTACTGCTGAAAGCCAAAAATCTCTGATGCTCTTTGTGTTTTATTTATAAAAGTAATGTTTACAGAGCAGATCACTGAAGAGACGCCGCCTGTTTATAGTTTATAGCCCAGATTTGGGAAAAAATGGGTCGACTTTCAGTAGAAAAAACAAACTGAGTTCAGCTTCTTTTATTGTAAAGGTTTAAAAAGACATCATCATCTATTTGACTGGAAAGAAGAGTTACAGCCTCATGCGACGCCCAGCTTCTGAATGTAGCTTATGAAATATGAACGTTATGAAGAACATGACGTAGTGCGTTTTGGAACCATCTGCGGTCTCAAGGAGTTTAAGAGGTTAAAGCATTCTCCTGAAGTTTAAAAAGATGGAGCAGAGAAAAACAGAGCTTGCAAATTACTAACAAAAACTATCAGTACAATGATTTCCATTCAACGTTTTACATGCTGTGCTGCACTTATTTCAGTTGAACAGGCCTAATTATGCTCTCTTTGTAAGGAAACATGCAGTTGGTCAGTTGCGTTTTAAGTACTGATAATATACACAATTCAGAAAAGCATACTGTGATGTAATGCACAACCCCATTTACCAAAAAGTTGGGACACTGTGCAGAACATAAATAAAATAGGATGCAATGATGTACACATCATGGTAAACCATATTTTTAAAGGAAAATACTACAAAGAGAACAAATCAAATGATGAAACTGAACGATTTTATTATTTTTTTTAAATATCTGCCCATTTTGAATTTGATACCAACAACACATTCCAAAAAAGTTGGGACGGGGCCTGTTTACCGCTGTGTTTCATCACCTCTTCTTTTAACAACACTCTGTAAGTGTTTGGGAACTGAGGAGACACTGCTGTAGTTTTGAAATTGAAATGTTTCCCATTTTTGTTTGATACAGGATTTCAGCTGCTCGTTATTTCAGGGTCTCATTTGTAATATGTTTCATTTCATAATGCGCCAAATGTTATCAGTTGGTGACAGATCTGGACTGCAGGCAGGTCAGTTTAGCTTCCAGACTCTTAGTATGGAGCAATGCTGTTGTAATACAGGCAGAATGCAGTTTGACATCGTCTTGCTGAATTAATCAAGGCCTTCCCTGAAAAAGACGTCGTCTGAATGGCCTCGTCCCTCACATACAGAGATTTCTGATCTCTGATTCTTTTAATGTTATTATGTACTGTAGATGATGAAATTCCAAAGTTCTTTGCTGTTTTACATTGAGAAACATTGTTCTTGAGTTGTTTCATTATTTCATCGTGCAGTCTGTTGGACACCTCCCCATCTTCTGAAAGATTCAATCAGTCATGTTACTGACATGTTGCCAATTAACCACCACCTTAATCAGAAAAAGAAAAAGGAAAAAAAAAGGGGGCAGTCATGGGCTGGAGGTTAGGGATCGATCCCCAGAACCGACAGTACATGACTGAGGTGCCCTTGAGCAAGACAACTAACCCCCAACTTCTCCCCAGGCACTGCGGTTAGGGCTGCCCACCCCTCCGGGCAAGTGTGCTCACTGCCCCCTAGTGTGTATGTGGTGTTTCACTTCACAGATGGGTTAAATGCGGAGGTTAAAATTTCCAGTTGTGGGACTAATAAGGGTCACTGTTTTTTTAGCATTATACAACTTTACCAGCCTTTCGTTCCCCCGTCCCAACTTTTTTGAAATGTTTTTGGCATCAAATTCAAAATGGGCAAATAAACAGTAATATTTCTAAGCTTCAACATTTAATCTGTTGTCTTTGCACTATTTTCCATTAAATATAGGGTTTAAATGATTTGCACATCGTTGCATTTTGTTTTTATTTACATTTTGCACAGCGTCCAAACTTTGTCATTTATAATAACAACTATAAATGCTTTGGTCAAATTGCCGACCTCTACTGTCAGACTGATATGAATGAATTAATCATGCCCATTTCAAGAGTAATGGCAGAAAACCTGGTGAACTGCACTGGTATAAACAGCTCCATCCTTTACACGGCAGGTTGGAGCCGCTGGTCCACTATTTAGTGACTAATTTAGACCACGCTTTAATTAAACAAACACTCAGCTATATTTCAGTCAGTCGTCAGGACCTCTCTACATGCGCTGAGTTTCAGCTGCGGTTGAAAGTTCAAACAGGCTCTAGGCGCTGTATCAAATGACTCATCAGTTCCCAGAACCGGAGCTGACCAGTGGATGAGGCTGAGCTGACCAAGAGACCGACACAGCCTGTGAGTGTGTGTGTTTAAATAGGTTAGGAACATAACAGCTGCTCTTCCTCAGCCCATCACCATTCTGCTGCAGCGCTGCATGGCGGGTCATGAAGAGCCACCACGACTCAGCAAATCTGCGGCCCCGCCTTCTTTATTTATTTGGACCTTTTTTGCTCTACACTGTTAAAAATAAAGGTTCTGTGCAGGTACATTTGTCCTACATCAAAGCACAAACAATGCAAATGTTCCCTCAAAGGTTCTACAGCGGTTTAAAGGTCTGATTGGGAACCTTAAATCAGTTGTTCCAGGTCAAAAGTTGGTATTTGTTCCTTTTCATAAGCAAATGTTTTATAACAGAACAGTAGAATAAAAGCCTGGAGGCGAGGCGGGGTGTGTGGAGTCAGTACAGCTTAATAAATATCATTTCAGTGGATTATGGTTCAGTTATGTTCCCTGTCTAAAGGTAGTGAGATGTAGCCTTAAGGGTCCCACCCCAGTGACAAGATGGGCACTGCCCCAGTGACAGTTTAGTACCTTTATTTCTGAGAGTGTAGTTTTTAGAGTACTTTAGAGGCCATTTAATCAAACTGCCAGCAAAAAGTAATCGACATAAACAAAACATCACATCTAGACAAAGAAAGTCAAAATTGTGTCCATGTAACACAATTTATCCACATGGAATTGATGTGTATGTCTGAAGGAAGTCAGTTCTATCCAGTCATGTGCTAAACTTTGATCAACACTGGCGAAAGGACATATTTTGTTGGTTCTCTCAGACCAAATACGTTAACACATCCTCTACAAACTTACATATGATTTACTGCTCAATTTCTATTTATATGCTGGGTGTATGTGTTCTAGAGATAGATAGATAGACAGATAGACAGATAGACAGATAGATAGATAGATAGATAGATAGATAGATAGATAGATAGATAGAGGTGCACTTTGTAGCTCTACAGTTACAGACTGTAGTCCATCTGTTTCTCTGATACCTTGTTGGCCCCTTTTACCCTGTTCTTCAGTGGTCAGGACCCCCATGGACCCTCACAGAGCAGGTACTATTTGGATGGTGGATCATTCTCAGCACTGCAGTAACGCTGATGTGGTGGTGGTGTGTTAGTGTGTGTTGCGCTTGTCTGAGTGGATCAGACACAGCAGTGCTGCTGAAATTTTTAAACACTGTGTCCACTCACTGTCCACTCTGTTAGACACTCGTACCTTGTAGGATGTAAAGTCAGAGACGATAGCTCATCTGCTGCTGCAGTTTGTGCTGGTAGTCCTTCATCAGTAGTCACAGGACGCTGCCCACAGGACGCTGTCGGCTGGATATTTTTGGTTAGTGGACTAATCCCAGTCCAGCAGTGACACTGAGGTGTTTAAAAGCCAGCACTGCTGCGTCTGATCCACTCAGACCAGCACAACACACACTAACACACCACCACCACGTCAGTGTTACTTCAGTGCTGAGACTGATCCACCACCCAAATAGTGCCTGCTCTGTGAGGGCCCATGGGGGTCCTGACCACTGAAGAACAGGGTAAAAGGGGCCAACAAAGTATCAGAGAAACAGATGGACTACAGTCTGTAACTGTAGAACTACAAAGTGCACCTATACAGTAAGTGGACAATAAAATGGACAAGGTGGTGGTCATAATGTTATGCCTGACCAGGGTATTATTACTTGGCCTTGATGCCAGTTCAGAACTAACGTCCCATAAACATCACACTATGCAGCAGAAACACCATGGACCTTGGTGGCATAGTGGTGACAGTGGTGGGATGGGGAGGGAAGTGATGGTGGTTGGGTGGTTAAGGGGGGGATTCCCTTAGATGCCAGCAAGACCACGTGTTGATCAAGACCCAAAGGACAAGTGTGAATGTGACCCAGGGCAGGAATCTGACACAGCGAATAAAAGGCCGACTCTTTCTAGTGAAGCTATTTCCTTACATAACCCTGACATAACCCTGTCATAACTGTACATACGCAGCAACGTACAGTTATCATGCTATGTGTTGCCGTTGGCAAAGCATTTGTACCAGTAATGGGCAAAAACACCCATCTCCTTTTGAGGCAACATGACTTCATAAAGATGTTGATGGGTCTGAGCAAGCATGGTCAGGGCTGCTGGGTACATAAACATAAAAGAAAATTTCTGGCAGTAACCCCAGAGCACGGCAATGATATCACAAGCCTAATGGAATCAATATCCTCTCCTCAGGACCAGAAAAGAACAACACACCTGTTACGACCTGTCATAAGTTCAGAGTCAGCGTGACAGCATGAACAAACAACTTCTGGGAGCTATTCGCGTCCACGTTTGTCCCTGGACAACAGATCCCCTGCCTTCAAGAAACATTCCTGGAAATGAGGCTTGAAAACATGGTGCAGTCAAGTCTCACTGCAGTGGTTTGTAGGTAGGATAAGTGATGTGTGTAGGCTACGTATACACAGCACAACCTATACACTCACCGGCCACTTTATTAGGTACTAGTAAAAGGTTGGACCCCCTTTTGCCTTCAGAACTGCCTTAATTCTTCATGTCACACTTTCAACAAGCTGTTGGAAACATTCCTCAGAGGTTTTGGTTGGTTATTTGAGTTCCTGTTGCCTTTCTATCATCTCGAACCAGTCTGCCCATTCTCCTCTGAACTCTCACATCAACAAGGCATTTTTGTCCACACAACTGGAGCTCACTGGATATTTTCTCTTTTTCGGGCCATTCTCTGTAAACCCTAGAGATGGTTGTGCGTGAAAATCCCAGTAGATCAGCAGTTTCTGAAATACTCAGACCAGCCCATCTGGCACCAACAACCACGCCATGTTCAAAGTCTCTTAAATCCCCTTTCTTCCCCCATTCTGATGCTCGGTCTGCACTTCAGCACGTTGCCTTGACCACCTCTACATGCCTAAAAGCATTGAGGTGTGGCCATGTGATTGGCTGATTAGCTATTTGTGTTAACAAGCAACTGAACAGGTGTACCTAATAAAGTGGCTGGTGAGTGTGTATTCACCCCTTTATACAGCAAATGTCACTTTTGATATGAGCTGTGTTTATAATAAGGCTACAAAAAATGCAAAGACTGTTAGTGTAACTGGCGCATCAGCCCAATATGGCTTTCAGGTCAGACGTACTGGCTGCAGAAGGGCTAGAAAAGCAGGAACAGTCTTACAGAAAGACCTTCTTCCCATCACTAGTGAACAAAAGACAGCAGTGGCCTTTGTGAGCTCCCATAGAGAAACAACACCCACTGTCACAGCACAACAACCGGCCTGAACGCTCCTGCTTTCTCTATCCTGCCTGTTAGAAGAAACACATTTCTGACATATGAGTGAATCTGAGGGGAAACAGGGGGTCTTGTTTATTAGAATAAGGTGGCATTAGTGTGGTAAGAGCTCCTAGGCATTAAACCGACACTGTCCCTTTAAAACCAGCGAGAATATTCTCGGCACAGGAGATGCGCGTGGACCATGGAAATAAGGATGAAAGCACAAAGCTGTCCGTGACTTACCGTTAGAGATAAACAGATGGCAGGCATTTTCTCCCGTTGTCTTCTCAGAATATGAGCTTCTCGCACACAGAGAGAGGGTCCTTCTCTACCTCAGGTGGAGCATCTCTGCGTCGAGAGCATCAACAGGGCACCCGCATTGTGCAGGGGAGCCGACTCCGTCCTAATGCTGCAACTGCGTCCGGCTTTTTATAGTCTGTGTTATGAGGGGAGCGAGGCCCGTGCAGCGGGGGGCGAGCGTCTGGTCGTCGGGGGTCAGCGGTGTAATTCCCATAGCGATGATGGATCCGAGGACTGAGGTCTTGGCTCTGTTCGCGTGTTCCCCAGCTCCCTCTGTCTTCTGCGGCGAAGCCGGGCTGCTGGGCTGGACTTCAGCGAGTCGAGAACGAATCGTCCCTGTGAACCGACTCTTTTAAACGAAGTCGGCTCACAAGTCCAACCGAGTGCGTTTACCTGCAGCCAATAAAAATTCATTTATCCGATCATTCAGCTGGTCATGTAAACATCATACAAACTCAGACCGGGAAATCCGATAAGGAGGCTGGAGTTTGGCTCAGTGATCAGATTTCTCAGTGCATGGAAACTCAATCTCGGATTTCTCAGTCTGCGCATGCGCGAGAAAAGACTGCTGTCCCAAAGACGTTGGGAGCGGCGCTGAAACCAAACACGAGATAAAGGATTTAAATATTCTTCATCTTCTGGATGGTGTTTGCTCATAGTTTCAGGCGAAATGGGTCGATGTTTAAAAAAAAATGCTGTACGAAGTTTGAGTTTTATTTTGCGTTTATGTCGCGCCCTCTTCTGTGAGCTTATTGGCTGGTTGCAAAGCAGAAATCCGATGACTGTCTGACTCGTGTAGACCCAGAGTTTCCCATTAACTGACTACTCGAGTGCCTGTAAACGTGTTGTTCAGATTACTGACACAATCTGATTTTCTCCCGTTATCAGATTATTAAATTTATAGAAAAGCGCTCACTGTTTTGTAGCATCATCTAAGCAGCGCTGCCTTCTGCATTGTAATTAAGAGACCCTCATTAGTCCCACAACAGGGAAATTTCACCTCCGCATTCAACCCATCCGTGCAGTAAAACACCACACACACACCCACACACACACACGCACACACAAGGGGGCAGTGAGCACACTTGCCTGGAGCAGTGGGAAGCCTTATCCACAGCACCCGGGGAGCAGTTGGGGGTTAGGTGTCTTGCTCAAGGACACCTCAGTCATGGGGTATCTGGGGATCTGTAAGCTCTGGGGATCAAACTGCCGACTATATGTATATGTATCTGGCGATATATATATATGTATCTGAAATAATGAAATCACATTCTATTTGGCTCACTTTCTGTTCTGGTTGGTGCAGTAAAAGCCCAAGTTCATCATAGACCAATAAACATTAGACTTTTCGCTCTCTGAGTTGAATCTCAATGTGTATGTAGCCGGCTGCACTCAAATACTTGAGCCATTTTTTTTTCTGCTTTTTGATGCTTTTCTTGATACTGCCTGATCTGGCAGCCATGTATCCACAGCACAGTGTATTTAGTGTGACCATGAGCTAAAAATCAGGCCAAATAAAGAAAGAAAAAACAGTTTTGCTAAGCTATCGCTGTTTACTTGAACAAGTGAATCGTTGGATCCGAAGTTCGACTCACTGAATCGGACATCTCGAAGGAATCGGTTCGGTAACAGTGAATCAAACTTCCCAGCGAGTGCTGGAGACTGACGTCACGGCCGAAACTTGGCCCTGGCTGTTTACTGAAGCCACACGCTGTGCCTTCTCTCCCCCTGTGCTCCGACAGGCCCCGCCCTCCTGCGTCACGATTGGCTAGTAGTTAATGCTGAATTATGATTGTTAATTCTAGCCAATCCGAGTGAAGGTGGCGGTCTATTAGTATCCAGTCGTAGCGAAGGACGTGGGACGCGACCAGCTGATAGGTGGATTGCTTATGCTTGTGAACTGTAGCCCCTTCAAGCGCACACGAGGATAGACTGACCAATCACAGCGCAGGAGGGAATATATGGTTACAACTCTGGCCTCCTATTACAGAACCACACTCCAGTTCAGTGAGCTCTTTAGAGTGACCCATTCTTTCACTAATTTGTGTGAAGGCAGGCTGCACGGCTAGGTGCTTGATTTTATACTCCTGTGGCCACGAGACTCAATAAAAAAAAGCTGAATTCAATGATTAAGAGGTGTGTCCAAATACTTTTGTCCATATAGTATATCCTCAGATCTCTGCTCGATTGACAGCAGCCGTTCTTAAGACTGACTCAATTAATGTACACAATTTAAGTGCTTTAGGGCAGATGGATATGCTGGACAACCCATGTTCTTACAGTATAGGTCAAAAAAGAATATTAAGTATATTTAAGTATGTAATAAAGCTGAATCCCTTATTTTACTAAACCACTGTCGTATGTCCACTTACACTATATTGCCAAAAGTATTCACTCACCCATCCAAATCACTGAATTCAGGTATTCCAATCACTTCCATGGCCCCAGGTGTATGAAACCAAGCCCCTAGGCCTGCAGGCTGCTTCTACAAACATTAGTGAAAGAATGGGTCACTCTCAGGAGCTCAGTGAATTCCAGCGTGGTAGCGCGATCAGACGCTCCAGTCGTGAAATTTCCTCACTACTAAATATTCCACAGTCAACCGTCAGTGGAATTATAATAAAGTGGAAGCGATTGGGAACGACAGCAACTCAACCACGCAGTGGTTGGCCACGTAAAATGACAGCGGATGCTGAGGGGCATAGTGTGCAGAGGTCGCCAACTTTCTGCAGAGTCAATCGCTACAGACCTCCAAACTTCACATGGTCTTCAGATCAGCTCAAGGACAGCGTAGAGATCTTCATGGAATGGGTTTCCATGGCCGAGCAGCTGCATCCAAACCTTACATCAAAAAGCGCAATGCAAGCGTGGAATGCAGTGGTGTAAAGCGCCGCCACTGGACTCTAGAGCAGTGGAGACGTGTTCTCTGGAGTGACCAATCATGCTTCTCTGTCTGGCAATCCAATGAATGAGTCTGGGTTTGGTGATTGCCAGGAGAACGGTACTTGTCTGACAGCACTGTGCCAAGTGTAAAGTTTGGTGGAGGGGGGATTATTTGCTCACCAGTGCACAAAGCAAGGTCCAAAAAGACATGGATTAGCAAGTTTGGTATGGAAGAACTTGACTGGCCTGCACAGAGTGCTGATCTCAACCCAATAAAACACCTTTGGGATGAATTAGAGTGGAGACTGAGAGCCAGGCCTTCTCGTCCAAGATCAGTGTCTGACCTCACAAATGCGCTTCTGAATGAATGGTCAAACATTCCCATAAATTCACTCCTAAACCTTGTGGAAAGCCTCCCCAGAAGAGTTGAATCTGTTATAGCTGCAAAGGGTGGGCGACATCATATTAAACCCTATGGATTAAGAATGGGATCTCGCTCAAGTTCATACGCGTGTGAAGGCAGACGAGCCAATACTTCTGACAACATAATGTAGAGCATAATGTAAGCTGAGACATCTGTTTAGTCTCAAACGTTGTCCACCCCAAGTGTCCACCCAAGGCATGGAGCCATATATTCCAACAGCATATAGGGCAACGGAGTGGATGGCTCTCTCTTTGTAGCCCCTTTCAGTCGGGCAGATCCGCTGGCAGATGAGGAGGACACCATCTGGCAGGCACGTGGGGCGAGGAGCTGAAGAGATGAAACGGGGAAAAGCCCTCACGTGCTGTGCTGCTCTCTGCCGCAGGAAATCACCCTAAGTGGGTTAGTGACTCAGGCTGAGGACAAGAGCAAAGATGCGTGCCAGCCAAGGCTGATGCAGCCAAGCTGAAATGTGACATCAATAAAGCAGCCGCTCTGGGCCCGACTGCTGCTGACCGCCTGGAACAAGCTCTGCTGGTTTAGAGATGGATGTTTAACTGGAGTGTTTTTTGGTTTGTTGTAATTCATGACGAACTCCTGCAGCCAGCTGTGATGATGAACACATTGAGGTTATATTATTCGGTTAAATTGAACTCATATCTAACGGCCTATTTACTACTACTACTGCTTGTAGAACAATCCTTGCTGTGTAGTTCTGAAAACAGCAATAGTAATGACAATAATAATAATAATAATAATAATAATAATAATTATAGACCTGCTACTACTAGCACTATCACTACTACAGCTACTACTAGAATAATAATGATAAAATCAATAAAAATAAACATGTATTAAAGATATTTTTCTACAACTAATTACAGTAGTAATCAAGAAGGTTACGAACAATATTACACATTTGTTTACCTATTACTACTACTACTTCTTCTAGTAGTAATAATAATAATAATACACATAATAATGAATTAAGTACTACTACTAATATTAGTAATAATATAATAATAATAATAATAATAATAATAGTAATAATACACACGGAATCATGTATGTAGTATTAATACTGTCATATACTACTATCAATACTACTATTACTAATACTGAATGAATTAATACATTTAGTACTACCACTACTACATTTATAATAACACACGTCTTAATGAATTTTGTAGTATTATTGGTCCCACACCCAATATTGCTGCTACATAAAATATTACAACAAATTTATAAAACACCTTCCCCAAACTCACTATCACAAAGCAACTGGGCAGAAAATCCATACATACATGAACAAAGAAAGCAAAGCACAGCAAATGTGTAATAAATAACTGTAATAAGACGATACCGCATGAGATAAACAACAAATACAGCACATACAACAACACTTACAAGACAAGACAAAACAACACTAACAAGAACACTTACAATAGCTCAGTTCTGACTGAATTAATCCTGAATTTCATATCCATGAACCTCTGAATCAGTTATAAGATTATACAGAGTTAAAGTTAACCATGTTCTGTAGTGACCCAGATCCCAGATGACCCCACATTAATGCCCACCAATGCTCCACTTCATGAATACAACAGTGACCTCTATAGGACAAGAGTTTCCATGACAATACCCAGTGATGGATGAAGTACACAAAGTTATGTGATGCTTATTAGTCCCACAGTGGGGAATTTTCACCTCTGCATTCAACCCATCCGTGCAGCAAAACACCACATACACACTAGTGAAGAGACACACACACACACACACACACACACACACACACACACACACACTAGGGAGAACAGAGTGACACAGAGAACACACTTGCCCAGAGTGGTGGGCAGCCCTAACTGCAGCACCCGGAGGAGTTGGAGTTAGGTGTCTTGCTCAAGGACACCTCAGTTACGTACTGTCAGCTTACAGGGCCAATTCACTAACCTCCATCCGACGGCTGCCCCAGACCATGTAGCTGAGTTAAAGTAGAGACACCCAGGTAAAATATTACTCCAGTAAAAGTAGAAGTTCCTCCCTTTAGACCTCCACTTGAGTAAAAGTACTAAATTATTTACCTTCAAATGTACTTAAGTATAAAGTAAAAGTACTAAAAGAGTAATTATGGCTCTGATGTCCTGTTATCATTTTATAACAAGACTCACTTCATGAACTCATTTTAGGTGAAAATCCTCCAGCGTCTCTCTTGGTAAACCAGTCTTTTAATAGAACGTCATTAATTAGTGACGCTGACATCTATTAAAATGATCATAAGCACAAAACACTGAAGGTAAACAGTTTCCATCAGGGAGAACCGAGTGGCTCTGAAATCACTTTTTACACACAAGCAAAGTTTCAGTTTCAGATTTATTTACAACTTAGTTCCAAGTTTAAGTTGAATAAAAACTGGCTTTAAACTCAGGATCACAAATGAGCTCCTTTACTATGTTGATCTGTAGGTCTCTGTTCATAAACATAAACCAGTCCAAACTAATTTACTATAAAATGAAATGGTGTTTGTATAAATTCAGAAAAAAGCCGCGTCAGTCACGACTGCATATGTGGACATATTTCTATATTGTGCTCTATTTACACAAAGTTAGGTTAGTTCATCATTTATGTTGAACAGACTCTCCCAAAATTTTACGCTGCTGCGCTGATGTTGAACCGTGTGCTGCACTGGGTCAGTATAACCAACAGGTCAAAACAAGCACTAAACAAAGTGACCGCTGTGCCCTGATTGGTGCTCTTGCTTTGCACTTCTTTCGTTTTGACATGTTACCTTTTTATACACACAGAAACCAAAAGGAACGACAGATTTCTCAAAATGTAGTGGAGTGAAAGTAAAAAGTCGCCCAAAATGGAAAAACTTCAGTACAGATACACGAAGAAATACTTAAGTACAGAAACTAATTACATTTACTCAGTTACTGTCCACCACTGACGCTGTCTTTACATTCCTCATAACAAATATGTAAATAAAGAGCTGAATTTGGGGACTGATAACCTTTTCAACGTGAACGCAATGTTTCATTCATTTCAGTTGCTGGACTGGTCTGGGGAAAGACATGGAGCTGGGACTGACTGATCCTTATAGTTTCACTCTCCCAAAACAATAAATATTGGGTTATTTTAGCACAACAGTGTTTAACAAAAAACAGTATGCTCATATTTTTAACACGAAGACAGATTCTAAGAACACAGTCTGTGCTGATATGTTGTGTTATGAAGTCAAAACAGATGAATATGAAACTCACCATTAGTTAAGATACAGAGAAGCTGTATGTGAGGTTAAGATATGAGTACTTTGTCAAAATCTTTATCAATATTACTGAAAAATGTAAAATGATCAACAGTTAAATTTAAATTTATGTAAGAAGTTTTCTTTTGTGTGGTGTGAAGCAGTGACTGATACAGAACTAGTATTCTTCATAGGCTATGTTCACATTACAAGCCTTGGTGCTCAAATCTGAGTTTTTCTCAAATCTGATCTCTCTGACCTGATGGTTCAGACTCGTTTAGGTAAGTGATTCAAACCTGTCATTAATATGAACGAACCGGCGTCCTGAAATGAGCCTCATGAGCTCCTCCACTCAGTAACGTCACGTGACTGAATCACTGCATCATCAGCACAAACTAACGAGCAGAACGAGCTTCGCTGAGAAGATCATTAATTCTGATCAGCTCTCAGCTTCATTCAGCTTTAACGGGTCTGTTCAGCGCTGTTGCCATGGTAACGTTGAATGATGGCACATGCGCAGTGGGAAAACAGCACATGAATTCCAATCTGAGCGTCACATTAAGGCCACATGGCCACGAATCGGATACGTATCTGATCTAGGACCACATATGACATGAAAGTAGTTCAGGTCAGATTTGAAAAGATCAGACCTGAAAACATCAGATCTGAGTCACATTAGGACAAAAAATCTGATTTGTGTCACTTCAATCTGGAAATGTAAACATAGCTTTTTGCATGTGGTCCTAGATCAGAAACGTATCCGATTCGTGGCCACGTGACCTTAATGTGACACTCAGATTGGAATTCATGTGCTTTTTTTCTACTGCGCATACGCCATCATTCAATGTTACCATGGCAACAGCGCCGAACAGATGTTAAAGCCTGTAAACGGTGGAAAAGCAGCTCATCTCACCTTTTCTCCTTCGTCTGGCTCTAATAATGAAGCTGAGAGCTGATCAGAGTTAATGATCTGTGCATTTCTGTACATCATGAAATTTTCACGCAATGTAAAGACGAGCTTCTGTGTTCAAATGACGAGGAAAATGAAAATCAACAAAAATTGAGATGCATGTTTTCCGTTGGGCAGTGACTGTATGCTGTCTATTAATTGATCTGGTTAAAACACGATGCCTTCTTATGAATGATGACCTTCTAATGTGCTTCTAAATGCAAAAGAATTCTCATAACTTTACCTGGAAGAAACTCGCACCACCGGCCTTGACTGCAGTATGAAGCTTTGAATGACTCCAGTATTGGACACATGGATCTGTAACCCACTGAAAGATCATCTGCAAAGGTCATCAATGATCGGGCTAAAGACCAACACCCTGAGGGAAGTTCATCTGATGATATTTCATGTCAACCGTGTTTGAAAACAAAAAAGAGCAAAAATCAGATGATTTAATAGAAAAATGACCTGATATTACAACACTGAACATTCACAGCAGTTCACTAAAGCTGTAGTTACAGGCAGGGCTGAGAGCAGCTTCCTCCTGAAAGTAATAACAAAGAGAAACCCGAGATCAGTATTTAAACTGTTGTAAACTTTCTCCAAATACACTATATTGCCAAAAGTATTGGCTCTTCTGGCTTCACATGCATATGAATTTGAGTAACATCCCATTCTTAATCCATAGGGTTTAATATGATGTCGGCCCACCCATTGCAGCTATAACAGCTTCAATTCTTCTGGGAAGGCTTTCCACAAGGGTTAGGACTGTGTTTATGGGAATTTTTGACCGTTCTTCCAGAAGCGCATTTGTGAGGTCAGACACTGATGTTGGATGAGAAGGCCTGGCTCACGCTCCACTCTAATTCATCCTAAAGGTATTCTATCAGGTTGAGGTCAGGACTCACTCAAACTCGCTCATCCATGTCTTTATGGACCTTGCTTTGTGCACTGATGCGCAGTCATGTTGGAACAGGAAGGGGTCGTCCCCAAACTGTTCCCACAAAGTTGGGAGCATGAAATTGTCCAAAATCTCTTGGTGCTGAAGCATTAAGGAGTTCCTTTCACTGGAACTAAGGGGCCGAGCCCAACTCCTGGACAACAGCACCACACCATAATCCCCCCTCCACCAAACTTTACACTTGGCACAATGCAGTCAGACAAGTACCATCTCCTGGCAGCCGCCAAACCCAGACTCGTCCATGGGATTGCCAGACAGAGAAGCGTGATTGGTCACTCCAGAGAACATGTCTCCACTGCTGTAGAGTCCAGTGGCGGCGCTTTACACCACTGCAGTCCACACTTTGCATTGCACTTGGTGATGTAAAGCTTGGATGCAGCTGCTCGGCCATCGAAACCCATTCCATGAAGCTCTCTATGCTCTTCTTGAGCTGATCTGAAGGCCACATGAAGTTTGGAGGTCTGTAGAGATTGACTCTGCAGAAAGTTAGTGACCTCTGCGCACTATGCACCTCAGCATCCGCTGACCCTGCTCTGTCATTTTATGTGGCCGACCACTTCGTGGCTGAGTTGCTGTCGTTCCCAGTGGTCTGCAGGTCTAGGTGCTTAGTTTTATACATATGTGGCCACAGAAGTGAATGGAACACCTGAAGTCAATGATTTGGATGGGTGAATGAAAACTTTTGGCAATATAGTGTATGTTCATTGTTCCATTTTTTGAGACAACTCATTGCCTCAAATTAAGTTTCAAAACTTGTTTTTTGAAGTTGTTCACTGAAAATGATTAAGAAGAATATCTTCACAAAAAAGTTTTTTGAAATTATACATACAGTTAAGTCCATTTTAACAAAGTATAAGTACAAAATACACACGGCAAGCTCCTGCACTGTTTAACTCATAAACTTCCACATAACTGAAATAATGATAATCATCACACATTTAAACTTAGAAAGTTTCATGTTTAATGTTTAAAACTACCTAATTTATTCTCCAGGGTATATTTTGGTTTGTCCATCTGAATCAATGTGACCAAATCGTAAGGCAAATTATTCAGTAACTGCATTAATAAATGTACATTTTTATTTATTTATTTATTTATTTATTTATTTTTGGTAAAAGCCCCTCAAATTAACAGAACATGTGTTTTATGATCTACACATATCACTATACGCTTACAATTTACTGCTGAAAGCCAAAAATCTCAGACGCTGTTTGTATTATTTTATAATAGTAACGTTTACAGAGCAGATCACTGAAGAGACGCCGTCTGTTTATAGTTTATAGCCCAGATTTGGGGAAAAACGGGTCGACTTTCAGTAGATAAACAAATTGAGTTCAGCTTCTTTTATTATAAGGGTTTAAAATGACATCACCATCTATTTGACTAGAAAGAAGAGTTACAGCCTAACACGACGCCCAGATTCTGAATGTAGCTTATGAAATATAAACGTAATAAAGAACATGACGTAGTGCGTTTTGGAACCACCGGTAGTCTCAAGGAATTGAAAAGGTTAATAAATTGTCAAAGTTACATTCTTTTGTACAGACATTAATAATAACTTGTGACACAGCAGCTTTGTGTTTATAACCAAACTGACTCAGCAGAGACACTGAACACATTGACGGTTGGAAAACTAAAAGAAGCAAAGTGCAAACGTATGTTTAACATATACATTTACATATATAACATGCAAAATGTACTTGGAAAAGAAGAGCTAGTAAACAGAAATTGACCAACTTACTAGGAATTCTTGGTAAACTCCGCCCTCTCCTTACTCGTCTTTTTGAGTTTCTTCTCACTATAGACTTGAATTTTCAACCAGACAGTAGAAACACTTGCCTGGACTGAGAGATGACGACTAAATGTAGGAAAGAAAGTCATTATAATTTAATAATTTAAGTGCAAATAATATTGGGGCTTCAGGTACTCTCCAGTTGAATAAATCACTTCTACCAACATCCAGCAGGGGGAAACAAATACCACTGTAACAACATATGGTGTCATTCTCCTGCTAAAGCCACTGAAGGGTTAACCTGACCTTGTGCTTTGGGACATTACTCTGATGGAAAGTCCAAATGCAAACCTACCAGCATGATGCTTCCTTCAAGATGTAGGTAGAACCAAGTGGCCCTGAAATCACCCTTAAAGTTTCAGTTTAAGATTTATTTACAACTTAGCTCTACGTTTAAGTTTAATAAAAACTGGCTTTAAACTCAGGATCACAAATGAGTTTCCTTTACTATATTAATCTGTAGGTCTCTTTTCATAAACAGTTCAAAACAAGCTCTAAACAAAGTGACTGCTGTGCCCTGATTGGTGCTCTTGCTTTGCGCTTCTTTTGTTTTGACATGTTATGTTTTTATACACACAGAAACCAAAAGGAACGACAGATTTCTCAAAATGTAGTGGAGGAAAAAGTCAGATATTAGACTTTGAAATGTAGTGGAGTGAAAGTAAAAAGTCGCCCAGAATAGAAAAACTTCAGTACAGATACAAGAAAAAATACTTAAGTACAGAAACTAATTACATTTACTTAGTTACTGTCCACCACTGCTAAATGCATTACTTCATGTGAGTCTTTTTCTGCATCCATACAGTTTCCTGTTGGCTGTCCTTGACATTTTCCTTAGTCGACCTGATTTTGGCTCCACTCCCTCAGAACCAGGGCTTCTCCTCTAGTTCTCTGAACAGTGCAGATTGGTATTTGCAAAATTTGGAAGACTTTTTAATCTTGACCTGATTTATAGTTTATTACTTCCTCCTGCTCCTTGTTTTGAAGAGAGCTTCGACAGTGAAAAAGCTAGAATCAAAATATCCCCTTGTTTTCAAATCTTTAAAGAAAGCCTTCAAAAACACATTATTGCAGATTCTTAAGGACAAAGTAGATTACTATCTTGACCTTCACTGGGAGCTAAATTTACATGACTATGCAGTAACAGGTCCAAAATAGAGGGGTGTGTAAACACTGTCTTTTTACTTTTTTAGCTGGTTTTGTTGATTTAATACTGTTACATCAGGTTAATTACAAGGATTAGAACAAAATGAAGACACCATATAACATTACATTTTCTACTAATGTCATGTTATTAAAATGTTCTTTTCAGGTGAAACACTATAGTACAACAACAGATGTTACAGTGAGTCACTACCATGTAAAAAAAAATTAGATTTAGATCTACACTGTATTGCCAAAATTATTCAGTTACCATTGAATTCAGTTGTTCCAGTCACTTCCATGGCCACAGTTGCATAAAACCAAGCCCCTAGGCCTGCAGACTGCTTCTACAAACATTAGTGAAAGAAGTCCAGTCATAAAATTTCCTCATCACTAAATATTCCACAGTCAACTGTCAGTTGTATTATAACAAAGTGGAAGCGATTGGGAACGACAGCAACTCAGCCACGAAGTGGTCAGCCACGTAAAATAACAGAGTCAGTGGATGCTGAGGCACATAGTGTGCAGAGGTCACCAACTTTCTGCAGAGTCAATCACTACAGACCTCCAAACTTCACGTGGTCTTCAGATCAGCTCAAGAACAGTGTAGAGCTTCATGGAATGGGTTTCCACGGCTGAACAGCTGCATCCAAGCCTTATAACACCAAGCACAATGCAAAGTGTGGAATGCAGTGGTGTAAAGCGCCGCCACTGGACTCTACAGCAGTGGAGACGTGTTCTCTGGAGTGACCAATCACGCTTCTCTGTCTGGAAATCCGATGGACGAGTCTGAGTTTGGCGGTTGCCAGGAGACGATACTTGTCTCACTGCATTGTGCCAAGTGTAAAGTTTGGTGGAGGGGGGATTATGGTGTGGGGTTGTTTTCCAGGAGTTGGGCTCGGCCCCTTAGCTCCAGTGAAAGGAACTCTTAATGCTTCAGCACCAAGAGATTTTGGACAATTTCATGCTCCCAACTTTGTGGGAACAGTTTGGGGACGACCCCTTCCTGTTGCAACATGACTGCGCACCAATGCACAAAGCAAGGTCCATAAAGACATGGAAGAGCAAGTTTGGTGTGGATAACTTGACTGGCCTGCGTAGAGTCCTGACCTCAACTCGATAGAACACCTTTGGGATGAATTAGAGCGGAGACTGCGAGTCAGGCCTTCTCATCAGTGTCTGACCTCACAAATGCGCTTCTAGAATAACGGTCAAAAATTCCCATAAATACACTCCTAACCCTTGTGGAAAGCCTTCCCAGAACAGTTGAAGCTGCTATAGCTGCAAAGGGTGGGCCGACATCATATTAAACCCTATGGATTAAGAATGGGATGTCACTCAATTTCATATGCGTGTGAAGCCAGATGAGTGAATACTTTCAGAACTTTAGTGTATGTTACACAGTGCTATCACTTATGGAATGACAGTACCGGTAAGGTAGCTGGATAACCCAGTACATCTCAGATAAAGATGACTAGAGGCTGTAGTACCAACAAGTGCTCTTCTTGTATTAATGACTGGCACACATTTTGAGAAGGGTATGGCTGCAGACATGCACACTCAGCCTGACATGCACGAAAAAAGCAGAGAACCATGACCTGCTTGGCAAAAGAGCTACACTGAAAGAACATTAAATATGGAAACTTTCAAAATAAAACCTACCATAATGATAAGATATGAATGTTGGGTTTATTCGCAGAAAAAATTAAAACACTACTGAAACTCATGAAAGCCATGCTGAAGACGATTAGATCCAGTTACCAAAAGCTGTAACATTGATTAAGTAGAACTTATTAACGATTCTAGGAGGCTGTGACAGCGTACAGTCAACGTAGTACCGATTACTTTTGCTGTCATGGCAACATAGTCACAACATCTTAGAAAGTTGTCAGACAGCGTTGTCATAATTCTGAGGAATGACATATCAACATTGTCACAATGTAGAAAAGCACCAAGCGGACAATGTTGTGGGCATCAGGTTTTATTCCTAACGGGAATTGGCTTGATGGTTGCCGGTAGAGGCCATTAGGAAACGATCAAATCTACCTGGAATCAGTCCCAAACTATGTGATTAAATGATTAGAATCCTTTATACTGTGATATCAGCCCATCAGGAAGACACAGAACACCATTAGCAACTATTGAAAACCACCGGGAACCAACAGACTTTTAATGGGTTGTGTGATTTTTTTCAACAGTGAGTTCCAATAAATGTAATAATCTAGCTGTGTTATGGATGAAAAATGGATTACCTGAAATTTCTCCTCCGCATTTTAACCCATGTGTGAAGTGAAACTACACGTACACACTGGAGTGGTGGGCAGCCCTATCAACAGCACCGGGGGAGCAGTTGGGGGTTAGGTGTCTTGCTCAAGGGCACTTCAGTCACATACTGTCGGCTCATGGGATCGAACCGGCGACCTTCCTGTCACAGGACTGGTTCCCTACCCTCCATGACTGCTAAATGCTATCAGTCCTAGACAGCGGTTCTATTCACAAGGAACGCAAGCTATCCAAGGATTTTAGGTCACATATCTCCAAAAACGTAACTTTACAGGAGAAGGAAAAATCCTTCTTTACTTTTAATGTACGTCAATAGAATCAGAATTTTTTCCAAGTCATTTTGGGCCGTTTCTTTTGGTCCATTCTTCATGGAATTTATAGACAATGTAAAAGGCAAGAGGTATTTAAAAAATTCTTCCGACAACAGCGATATATATATATATATATATATATATATATATATATATATATATACAGGCACCTTTATACTTCTCTGGGCCATGGTGGATCCGTCCAAGACCTCAGAAATACTGGGTTCACCTGGACTCACTACCCTATACATTCAAACAATATAATAATCAATTATGGTAGATACATTTTCTTACAGCTTTTTGACTATTTACACTGAGGTCAGGTGTATTAAAAGCACTTTTAGGTCTAACTGACGTCATCCCAATATAAGACGCTATCCACTTAAATTTTATTTATGACACAGAAGAATCTAGTCTTTGCATGAAGTCAGACTTTTCATTGTGGACACGCCTCAGAAACAGGACTTTGCTGAACAGATTATTGAAATCTCATTGTTTTAGTGTATAATCAAGAAAACAAGCTCTGCTATTCTAAAACATATTCTGATCATTTTGTAGTGCAAAGTCTAACATAAATCCAGCTCAGAGCAATTTACTGAGAAGTCCTTCTGTAATATCCTTTGAACAGGGTTAGGAATCAATTACATAAAGCCAGGTTGTTTAGAAACTAGAGATCTTTGGATCTGAATGTAAAGAAAAGCTGAGTTTGAAAAAAATTATTTTAAGAATTGGCCTCAAAACCGGGGTGGCACTGTGGTGTGGTGGGTAGCGCTGTCGCCTCACAGCAAAGAGGGCCTGGGTTCGATTCCCTGGCCGGGTGATCAATGTCCTCTCTGTGTGGAGTTTGCATGTTCTCCCCGTGTCTGTGTGGGTTTCCTCTGGGTTCTCTGGTTTCCTCCCACAGTCTAAAGACATGCAATCAGACCAATTGGCCATGCTGAATTGCCCCTAGTTGTGAATGTGTGAGTGACTGTCTGTCTGCCCTGCGATGGACTGGCGACCTGTCCAGGGTGTATCCTGCCTTCCGGCCGAAGACTGCTGGGATAGGCTCTGGCACCCCCCCGTGACCCTGATGGAGAAGCAGCTTAGAAAATGGATGGATGGATGGCCTCAAAATGGCATTACCCAGTACACCATTTTAAATATTGTTATTAGTATTTAGATATATATTTATATTCTACAGGAAACAAGCTCTTCTGTACCATTTTCATGATTACAGTTTAACCCTTAAAGGGTGAGGTGATGATATTGTTTGTTACCCATGGTCTGGTGGACCCACCACATTATTGTTTTTAAATCAATATAGACACAACAGTTTTAACAGTTTTCTATTTGGGGGTTTTTAAAATATCACAAGTGTCAAGTGTAGGGTTTTCCTTTAGCAGCTGTAGCCAGTACATTCAGTGTAGCCAAGACACTGAAAATGGGATATTTTATATGTTTTTCACAGAAAATGAGCAAAGACCAAGAATCTGAGGCTGAAATAATAATAAATCACATCATTTTTTATTCTGGCAAACATTGAAAATGGGTCTCACAGACCTGAATATCACACAAGGGGTCACAGAAGACATGATACAGACACAAAAATCTGAAAAATGACCAAATGAACCAAAACTGTCATTTTCTACCTGTAGAGTCTTACCTTAATTTGAAGTGCAAGGGGTGCACAAACTTCTACACGGAACCAATAGAAGCATCTTCTTAAAATGTAAGAGTGGTCCATTTCTATTCGGGGGTTTGTTAAGGCATCACCATGCTGGCTCAGTGTTCACAGATTTCTACTCATCAAAACTGTGTTTGTGGTGGCAGCTGTGGTTTATTTGGTTTTTTTATCTGTGTGCCTGTCCTTCCTCTTCTTTCCTTTCTTGTTGCGATCAGCGGCTGGTAGGCGCACCATACAAGCACGCAACTAAATATAAAACACAAAAGTGCTGCGGTGGTCACCACCACCCAACCACAGTGTGATACCACTGAGAGCAGACGTGGTTTTCTCTCTGTGTCAGTTCACAGTCTGTGATCACCTGTACTGATCAAAGTGGAGTTCAGACCGTTTTTATGCATAATTAAGAGGTTAGGATATTAACAGCGCGATTGAGAAAGGTCAAAATTGTTAACTGTGATGCACTCTCAAAAAAAAGCACTGAATAGTCACTGTGGTAGTCCCCCTCTTGTCTCTGGGGTGGGACCCCCAAGGGTACATCTCAGTACCTTTTAGTCAGGGAACATAACTGAACCATAATCCACTGAAATATTGATAAATACTGATATTTTCTAAGATGTACTGACTCCACACACCCCGTCTCGCCTCCAGGCTTTTATTTTACTGTTCTCTTTTAAATATCGACCTTAAATATAGATAGATAGATTGGGTGGGTGTGTGGATAGGTAGATTGGGTGTGTGGATAGGTAGATTGGGTGGGTGGGTGTGTGGATAGGTAGATTGGCTGGGTGGGTGGATGGGTAGATTGGCTGGATAGGTAGATTGGCTGGGTGGGTGGATAGGTAGATTGGCTGGTTAGGTAGATTGGCTGGGTGGGTGGGTGGCTGGATAGGTAGATTGGCAGGGTGGGTGGATTGATAGGTAGATTGGCTGGATAGGTAGATTGGCTGGGTGGGTGGATGGATAGGTAGATTGGCTGGATAGGTAGATTGGCTGGGTGGCTGGATAGGTAGATTGGCTGGATAGGTAGATTGGCTGGGTGGGTGGATAGGTAGATTGGCTGGATAGGTAGATTGGCTGGGTGGGTGGGTGGCTGGATAGGTAGATTGGCTGGGTGGGTGGGTGGGTGGGTGGATTGATAGGTAGATTGGCTGGATAGGTAGATTGGCTGGGTGGGTGGATGGATAGGTAGATTGGCTGGATAGGTAGATTGGCTGGGTGGGTGGGTGGCTGGATAGGTAGATTGGCTGGGTCTTTACTGAAATTGCAGTGTTTCAGTAGTAGAACATATAATTTCACATAAACTTCAATATACAATGCAGAAAAAAAATAGAAAAATAAAATGGACATAAGTATAAGAGTAGAAATACAGCATATCTATTTGTATATTTATATAGCATATAAGACAGATTTCATTTATTTACATGATAGCAGGCACTGAGTGGTATGAGGTAAACTAAAAGCACTATAATTATAGACGTAACTAACTCGGAGTTGTACTGAATCTGCTTCTCTGTTTATCCAGTGTAGCATGCAGGGGGTGTGAGGTGTTATCCAAGGTGACTAACAGTTTGTTGCATGTCCTCTGGTCTGCCACAACCGCTGGAGAGTCCAGCCTGGCTCCTACAACAGAGCCAGCCTTCCTAACCTTTATTTATTTGTATGCCTTCTTGAAAATCCATGTTTTGACCCAAAGTACTTCAGGGAAAGTTTTAAAAATGTTAGCCTCATGCAAAACTCACTATAACATTCAAAATTAATAATAACAAAACAATGGAACTACACACTTCTGTCCTGCTTCAAAGGGTTCTTTAATAAAGACAAAGGCTCTGTTTGGTACCATGAGTCCTGTATAGAACTGGTGCATGGTGAAATGGTTCTTCACATTGATGGATATCACTGCTGTTGGAAGAAAACCTCCAAAATGGTAACAAAAGTCATTTTGGGTCATTTCTTTTAGTCCATTCATCAGGAAATTTTCAAACAATGTAAAGGGTCACAGGCATTTTCAAATTATGACAAAAACTGAAAAATGTCAAAAATGGAAATTCTGTCCAAAATGGATTCTTACAACAACAGGTTCTATATTCTATACATTTCTGAAAATGGTTCTAAATTTCACCCAGTCCATCTAGACTACAACAGAGCCAGCCTTCCTAATAAGTTTGTTTATTTTGATCAGAGCACTTTCATTAATGCTGCTCCCCAGCACACAGCATAGAATAGAGCTCTTGCTACAAGACTGGTAGAATGTCCACAGGAGATTAGTGCACACACCAAGAGTATATAGTATTAACGTATAAATATGCAACAGTATAGACTCTACATTACTATATAACAACATAGACAGTATATGCATATAGTTCACTTAATCTGTCTGAATTCAATGTGTTTGAGACTCGTTTTGCCTCCAGCCCATGCCATGGCCTCAATTAATGACAGGCTATTTTACTTCTCGGAATTTAACACGGTCAGCAGCAAAATAACGAAATGACACAGTGAACAGGCCGATGTAAGGTTTGTCCATGATAACCAATTTGAGATACTCTAAAAGATAATTCAACCATCAAGAACAAAACACCAGCAAAAAAAAATAATATACTTATTTATCTTAGCATGATATTTTCCCGACAAATGTCATGGATCAATATTTGGTGTGAGGGAATCAGAGCAGAATAATTTGGTAATTCGTTCTCGCTCTGTCCGAGGTTACTGAACCAGAACATGTGAAGTGGATCAAATATGTAATGAGATTTGTAAAAGAGGCATGTTTCTAATTTCAGCATTTATGCATTACAGGCAAGCAGTTCAAAGCCTCAGCAAAACATCTTAGTTGATTGTTTACAAACTGTCCACCTCATTATCACTGGGTAAGCGTTCACATACATCTTATAAACAAACAAACAAATAAACCAACCATTAGGCATATAAACCCCTGAAACACCGTCATGACAGTACAAAGCCCATGGGTCAAAGGCAAGGCCTGTGGGCCGGATAGGATTGTGTTGTGGGCCTGATCTGATCTTGTCTTTGAAGTATTTTAATTTTCTATTAACATTGGCCCATTTCACTGCGCACTGCACTACAGTTCCCAGCATGCACTGCAACGTTACATTCACCCAGACTCTCCTACCACAACAACAATCTATGGGACAGCAGTTACACCTCACTTCTAGACAGTTTCACACCTGTCATATCACAAAGCACAGTTCAACACAGTTCAACCAACATAAACATATAGCACCAGATCAGCAGCTCAGAAACTGAGCCAAAGCTTTAATGAACTTGCAGCAAAGAAAGGACAGCAGGTGTGTTGTTCAAGCAGATAGGTAGGTTTAAAAATCTGAGCTTCTGGGTTTTTTTTAATATTTCAAGTATTTCTGTAATATTTCAAGGTTTACTACAAGTGTCTGTATTTTACTGTTGAAGCTTTGTGCATTTTGAATAAACAGTGGTCAGTTTGGGATAAGATTAAGTGACCCTTTTCAGTCCCACAACAGGGAAATTTCACCTCCACATTTAACCCATCCCTGCAGTGAAACACCCCATACACACTAGTGAGCACACAGCACACTTGCCCGGAGTGGTGAGCAGCCCTATCCACAGCGCCCGGGGAGCAGTTGGAGGTTAGGTGTCTTGCTCAAGGGTACCTCAGTCATGTACTGTCAGCTCTGGGGATCAAACCGGCAGCCTTCCAGTCACAGGACCAGTTCCCTAACCTCCAGCCCATGCTACAGCACAACATTAAACAAAAAATTGTATTAATCTATTTTTTTTTTCGCTGATCCTTGGATCCTTGTTGAGTTTGACATCCCTGGAATGGCATTAGTGTGTCTGAATAAAAGCAATGGCATTTTTGTGTGAAGTCAGGAAGTTTCTTTGCTATTAATGGCAAATTCCATTAGTGGGCTGGCCAGTGTGGTGCTGGCATTAAAACAATAACAGCTTTTCATCATTTTCCAACCGATTTAACAACATGGCCTGAGTGTGTGCTGGCCAATGCCGTTGTACATTGCCAAGGTTTGAACCTGTGGAGACCTGCACTTTCTTACTGTAAAGCCTCAGTGCTACTGGTGCAATTTCTGCTTCCCATTTTGGTGTTCGGAGGGAGGGCAACGCAGGGGAAACAGCTGAAATGCTGGGCAATTCTTAATGCCCACTGAACCAAACAAGAGAAAAAATAGTCAACTGTATTTGTATGCCTTCTTGAAAAACCTAGCTTTTACCCAAAGTACTTAAGGAAAAGTTTTAACCCTATTGCACAATGTTGCCTCAGGGCAACAAACCCATTTTTCTCACTTTACGATAACATTGCACATATTTAAAGACAATGACAGGGTTAACAATAAAGGGAAGAGTTTAAGTAAGCCAGTGAAAGTATGTAGTTTGCACTTTTAAACCTTGTTTCACTTTTTTTGTTTTGAGAATTTGCAGAAATATGTTTGTTGCTTAGAAGCAACATTGTGCAACAGTGGAATGGATTTAGCCAGCCACAAGCCAGGTCTCACCACCTCAGGGAACATGGTTCTATATCATTTCTTCACAGGCAACAAACCCCAAATGTACCCCTGCACACACAATCAGGTCCATTTTAGGCAAGAAAAGTGAATCAAATATTTCTTTTTTTTCTCTCTCTCTCTCTCACTCTCTCTCATATAATGCGTGCAATAGAGGGTTAAAAATGTTACCCTCATGCAAAACCCACTATAATATTAAAAATGAATAATAATAAAACAAGGCAAAGTCTGTGGTCCTTTAAATGGTTCTTTAATAAAGACAAAGGTTCTCTTTAGAACCATGAGTACTGTATAGAATCAATTCTTGCTTAAAAAGTTCTCTGCATGGTGAAATGGTTCTTCAGACTGTTGGAAGAAAACCTCGTATCTCCAAAATGGTAACTTTACAGGAGAAAGAAAAAAACCTACTTCACTTCTAATGTTAGTCAATGGAACAAGATGTTTTTCCAAGTCATTTTAGGTCCTTTCTTTTAGTCCAGTCATCATGAAAGTTACTAGCAATGTAAAGAGTAATAGGCATTTTCACAACGTGTCAAAAACTGAAAAATGTCAAAAATGGAGATGCAAGGTTTTCTTCCAACAACAGGTTCTATATTCTATATATTTTTGAAAATGGTTCTAAATTGCACCAAACATTTCTTCCATACAAGCTTGACAATGTAACAGTAGCAGAACCCTTTTTGGGTGCTATATAGAACCATTTTCAAAAAGGTTCAGTGTGGAACATGTGCAATTTGAAACTTTCAGTCTGAAGAACCATTTTAGCATGACACTGTTCTTTATTGAACTCATGCTTCTAATAGAACCATTGCCTTCACAAGAGAACCCCCTAAAAGAACCATCTTTAAGTGTGTAGCTTTAATGTAAGGAAGTATTTCAGGCCATAAGATAATTTAAAGCGCTTTCATCACAAGTAGCCTACACGGTTTTAGCTCCACAGTCAGGAGCAGCTGGATTAACCCTCTATTGCACAATGTTGCCTCAGGGCAACAAACTCGTTTCCCCTCACTTTATAATAACATTATACATATTTCAAGTCAATGATAGGGTCAACAGTCAAGGGAAGAGAGTGAGGGCGTAAGTAAAGAGCATGCACTTGGTCGTATCAGCTCTTTAAACCTCTCTTTAAACACTGAGTATCAAATTTTTTGTCATGAGATTTTGCAGAAATGTTTGTTGCCTAGAAGCAACACTGTGTGACAGTGGAATGGATTTAGCCAGTCATGAACCAAGTCTCACCACTTTAGGGAATATAGATCTATATAATTTCACATACTCCAAAAGGACCCCTGCACACTTTACAATTATTAAGTTTGATGTTTTTGAATTTATAAATCAGGTCCAAAAAGTAAATCAAGGACCTTTTTTTGCAAGAAAGTGAATCCAGTATTTTTTTTATTGCTCTCATAATGCTTGCAGTAGAGGGTTAAGGAAGAGCACCAGCCTGGCAACCAATTTTGATTGGAGCAATTTCAGAACTGTCAACAGCTTGAAACACAAATTTCATGCAAATCAGTTTGGCCGCATGGATGGCAGACCTTTAAACCCTCTGTGCAATAATAACTCCATGTCCGTGGCCACATTAGAAGCGAGGCAGTTGTTGTTAAGGCTTTTTAGGCTGCTGCACTTCCCACAGGAGCTCCCAGCGCACAGACCACGACACATATGACTGCCAGGTGAGCCAAACATCTCAGCACCGACTACAGAAAACAGAAAATATACTGTTACTGTATTTATTTACTATTTTACTTCACTAAAATGTCTTATTACATTGAGTAAAGGCAGGTTCTGTCCATTTTTCAGGGTGTCAGTCTGTGGTTATTGTATTGCTGTAGAGGCTAACGCTCCATGACCGTCTCCAAACGAATCGTTCTTTCGAACCGACTCTTTTCCAGAAATCGGTCGAATCGATTCACAAGTCCAACAGACTATGCTACCTATTTGTAGCATATACTGTACCTAAGCTATAGCTTAAATGGCTCTTGGTAATGTTTTATAAAATATAACAATCATACACTGTTTACAATTTATGTGTTTTTTGTAAACAAGTTAAATGAAAATGACACACATGAACCGTTTGAATTCACACTTTAAATAAAATTATTTAAAGAATATACAAAGTACACAACTAACGTCAGACCAATACATTATCAGATATCATATAAGAGCCTGTGAACAGTACAGGAGGATGCATGCATACACAAACGATTCACTTACACATTCTTCCAGGCTTCCTCTGTTACGTGTTTTTGTACGGTGTGGATCCCATTTCTGCGTTCAAAGAAACTCCGTTTTTGAGCCCTAGACCAGGTTTCCAACCTCTAATCGGAGAAGTGGACAAACTCGTCGGTTAATCTGTAGGTCGGATGTTCGATTCATCAAAAACGCGGAGTTCGACTCGACGGAATCGGTTCGGCAAGACTGATTCGAAATTCCCATCGCCAATTCCAAGGCGGATCGTGAAGTCTCGCGCGATTCCCGCGTCGAAATCTCGCGAAGTTTTCTTGTAGCGTCTGTAGATGTGTGTGGCACTAGTTTAGTTTCAGGAAAAATCCAAGAAAGGTGGAGACTTGCGGACAACTTCCTGCGCGGTACGCGTACGGACGACGACGCTCAGTCGCGTTCCTCTCCCAGACAGTCGACAGGCCGCCGTCGAGACGAAGGCGAATGGATTTATGTCGTGAATAAACTCGTCTTCGCGGGAAACTCCTCGGCATAACGTTCGCTGCGCGCGAGCGGGGTAAATATATACATTGCTAGCATCCAGGTGGCTAGCTAACGTCAGCTGTAGGACGGGAGACGGTCCCGCATCGAAGGACAGTCAGTATGGGTGAGTTCCCTCGCTCTTTAACTATGTGACCCTCCCTGCTCTTCTCGCTGCCTTTCACGACCAAGTCGTGTCACTTTAGAAGTCCGTTTCTGGTGAAAACAAGGAATCGCTGGGCTGTGACCAGCGGACCTCACCATAGCAAACTGGCTAGGCTCGTCCCGACGAGAACATTCCTGCCGTTTTGTCTCAGAACTACTTCCATACTGGTCTCGACGGCTGAAAGGTCTATTGAGAAAAGTTGACAAAATCCTATTGTTTACAGTAATAGCTCACACGGGCCGTGTCCGCGGAGGCAAGGGGTTCAATTTAACGTCGGCTGCCGCGCCGAGAGAGACGTCTCCTATACGCTGAAGTTAACTGAGAGGAATTAAGTCAACAAATATAGCAGCTAGCCAGCCTGGCACCGGGCAGCCCCGCTGAAATGCTCTTAGGTGGTGGTGCGACTTCTCGTACTGTCCTGAAATACAGCAAGCATACACATTTCGTGCTCACGTTTTAGATTCTGAACTTTTCTTGAGTTCTTTTTTGCCAGGATATGGTGAATCAGTTCTAGGTGTTGGGCTGGCGCTGACCAACCTGTCAGTCCACTTTCTGCAGGCCCAAAAATGTTGGCAACTAACGTTGGCTCTCGGTCTCAGATACAGCCTTGCTGCTAGCTTACTACTACTGTGCCAGAAATGCTCTTATAAGTCTACCATGTGGTGAGTCACGTGTGGATTCAGTACATCTGGAGGGCAGAGTTTTTCGTCTTTGGCTTATAGGTTGAAGTGTCTGAACATGTCAAGTGTTCTGACACACTGCTCGCTTGCTGGAGTCTCTGCATGTGCGCCTCCAAAGCTGAGCTGCAGTTCTTTAACGCTCAAGCGAAGAGGGTCCAAGTCTAACTGCGTCTAGAAGAGCCAGAGAATAGGTTCTTAGAGCTGAACGCCTGCTGCTCTACTGGAAGAGGTGGCTGGCAGGCAGGTCGCTTGCGTGGCCTTGAGTGCTTCCCCCCTCACCAGTAATACATCAAGGTGTCCCCGAAGTTATGTAAGTTAAGCATTCCGCTGAAAAGGATCCGGTTCGGAAGTATGGAAGTGAGCAAGGCAGAATTATTTCCTAAGACGCATTGAGCCGTGCTTCAGTAAAGAATGCTGTACCTGGGTGAGGAAACCTGTTGTGTGATTATGTGGGCACTGGGAATGTCAGTGAGCGATGCTGTTCCGACATGTAACATAAAAGTAATGTGAACCCTTCTGCCAGTGGTCCAATTTGTAGAAATAAAGACGTGACACATTTGGTGTTTGGTTATGGGCGCTGTGGGCTTGGTTCACGCCCCTCTTTCAGAGCCAAGCACAGACGGTTTGTTTTATTTCTGCGCTTCTCTCACTGTGTGTTCGGATTGGACAGACGTTTGTGGTCCCGTCAGGTCTCAACTTAAGGCTGAGTCGCTGCAGTCGATGTTAAAACTTCCACTTCGCTCTCAGGCTCCAGGACGTTTAACCACACCTTCTGTAAAGCCATTTGTCATTTACAGAATCTTGATTGGCATTTTTAGGAGTTTTGGTGATTGTTCGAAGTTTGCTGAAACACCAGCTGAACTGTTCCTTGTTGTGTAATCATAATAACACCTTTGTGTTTGTACTGCCCTTTGTACTGTACTGTGTTGGACTGATATGAACAACACTAAAATCTGTAGTGCAGCCTCACACTACCATAATACACCGATCAGGCATAACATTATGTCCACCTCCTTGTTTCTACGGTCATTGTCCATTTGATCAGCGCCACTTACTGTATAGGTGCACCATGTAGTTCTACAGTTACAGACTGTAGTCCATCTGTTTCTCTGACACTTTGTTAGACCCCTTTTACCCTGTTCTTCAGTGGTCAGGACCCCCATGGACCCTCACAGAGCAGGCACTATTTGGGTGGTGGATCAGTCTCAGCACTGCAGTGACACTGATGTGGTGGTGGTGGTATGCAGTGTTGCTTGAGTTTTTAAGCACTGTGTCCACTCACTGTCCACTCTATTAGACACTCCAGTCCACCTTGTAGATGTAAAGTCAGAGAAGATAGCTCATCTGCTGCTGCACAGTTTGTGTTGGTCATCCTCTAGTCCTTCATCAGTGGTCACAGGACGCTGTTGGCTGGATATTTTTGGTTGGTGGACTATTCTCAGTCCAGCAATGACACTGAGGTGTTTAAAAACTCTGTCTGGTCCACGCAGACCAGCGCAACACACACTAACACACCACCACCATGTCAGTGTCACTGCAGTGCTGAGAATGATTGATTCAGCACCCAAATGGTACCTGCTCTGTGAGGGTCCATGGGGGTCCTGACCACTGAAGAACAGGGTAAAAGGGGGCTAACAAAGTATCAGAGAAACAGATGGACTACAGTCTGTAACTGTAGAAACAAGGAGGTGGTCATGATGATGTGCCTGATCAGTGTATATATTTTCAGTAGTCCCCCTACATCTCATTGACATTGGATTACAGGATTGCATGGTTACATGTATTACGTGAAAACTACTCGTACCATAGAGCGGGGGTGTCAAACTCAGCCACATACATGGTGGTATTAAAACATCAAATCTGTGGGCCAGAGAGGAATAAAAGGTTTTATTTCATTTTTAATGTTGTGCTATAACACAAACTGGCTATTGTTTATTCAAAATAAACAAAAAAACTTCAGTAGAAAAATATAAGCACTTACAATAGACCTTGCAAAAGTACATAAATACTTGAAATGGTCAAAATGTATAAGTCACTCAGGAACTCGGTAATTTAGATCTACGTATTTGCTTGAAATAGACACCTGGCATCCTTTATTTGCTGGAGATTTGTTAATACTTTGGCTAAATTCTGAGGAGCTGAGTTAACATTGGGTGTTTAAAATGGTTGAAATACAGCTGGTGTGTTTGCTGCATGACTGGTGTGGAATTGTGTAAAACTTGGGTCTAACCGCTGTCCTATAGACTGTTGCTGGGGTAGGAGAGTCAGAGCACACATTACATTACATTGCAGTGCATGCTGGGTATTGAAGAGTAGCACATTGTGAAACAGGCTAATTTTAACAGAAAATTGTGGGCAGGATAGGATTGTGTTGCAGGCCTGATCTGGCCTGCAGGCCTTGTGTTTGACACATGGGCAATATAGTCAGTTCACTGTGATTACTCCCAGTTTAGGCTGCACTGGATGCTTATTTGTCATGAGTTAGACTTGTAAACATGCACTGCTCAAAAAATAAAAGGAACACTCAAATAACACATCCTAGATCTGAATGAATGAAATTTTCTCATTGAATACTTTGTTCTGTACAAAGTTGAGTGTGCTAACAAAATCACACAAAAATCATCAATGGAAATCAAATTTATTCACAAATGCAGGCCTGGATTTGGAGTCACACACAAAATTTAAGTGGAAAAACGCACTACAGGCTGATCCAACTTTGATGTAATGTCCTTAAAACAAGTCAAAATGAGGCTCAGTACTGTGTGGCCTCCACGTGCCTGTATGACCTCCCTACAACGCCTGGGCATGCTCCTGATGAGGTGGTGGATGGTCTTCTGAGGGATCTCCTCCCAGACCTGGACTAAAGCATCCGCCAACTCCTGGACAGACTGTGGTGCAACGTGGCGTTGGTGGATGGAGCGAGAGATGATGTCCCAGATGTGCTCAGTCGGATTCAGGTCTGGGGAACGGGCGGGCCAGTCCATAGCTTCAATGCTATCATGTCGGCCCACCCTTTACATCTATAACAGCTTCAACTCTTCTGGGAAGGCTTTCCACAAGGTTTAGGAGTGTGTTTATGGGAATTTTTGACCGTTCTTCCAGAAGTGCATTTGTGAGGTCAGACACTGATGTTGGACTAGAAGGCGTGGCTTGCAGTCTCCACTCTAATTCATCCCAAAGGTGTTCTATCGGGTTGAGGTCAGGACTCTGCAGGCCAGTCAAGTTCTTCCACACCAAACTCGCTCATCCATGTCTTTATAGACCTTGCTTTGTGCACTGGTGCGCAGTCATGTTGGAATAAGAAGGAGCCGTCCCCAAACTGTTCCCACAAAGTTGGGAGCATGAAGTTGTCCAAAATCTCTTGGTGGTGAAGCATTAAAAATTCCTTTTACTGGAACTAAGGGGCCGAGCCCAACTCCTGAAAAAAAAGAAGAAAAAAAACCCCACACCATAATCCCCCCCTCCACCAAACTTTACACTTGGCACAGTGCAGTCAGACAAATACTGTTCTCCTGGAAACCGCCAAACCCAGAGTCGTCCATTGGATTGCCAGACGGAGAAGCATGATTGGTCACTCCAGGGAACACGTCTCCACTGCTTTAGAGTCCAGTGGCGGCATTGTGCTTGGTGATGTAAGGCTTGGATGCAGCTGCTCGCCCATGGAAACCCATTCCATGAAGCTCTCTACGCTGTTCTTGAGGTAATCTGAAGTCCACATGAAGTTTGGAGGTCTGTAGCGATGGTCTCTGCAGAAAGTTGGTGACATCTGCGCACCATGCGCCTCAGTATCCGCTGACCCCGCTTTGTCATTTTATGTGGCTGAACACTTCGGGGCTGAGCTGCTGTCGTTCCCAATCACTTCCACTTTGTTATAATACCACTGACAGTTGACTGTGGAATATTTAGTAGTGAGGAAATTTAATGACTTGACTTGTTGCACAGGTGGCGTCTGATCACGCTACCATGCTGGAATTCACTGAGCTCCTGAGAGCGACCCATTCTTTCACTAATGTTTGTAGAAGCAGTCTGCAGGCCTAGGAGATTGGCCACAGGAGCATAAAACCATTCAATGATTTGGATGGGTGAGTGAATACTGTAGTGGGGGTTTTAAGAATTAAAATAAAAAGAGTCATATTTCACTTTTTTTTTTTTTTTTCTCCGTTTAACAGTTTCATGTACAAAAAAACATTCAGGTTTTGCACTGTGTGTTTTGCTTTTTTAAGAAGGAAAGGTCTTTTTCTGAGTGTCACCTCTGTATGGTGATACACTCTGCTCTGATTGACTGTCTGTGTGGAGGGGACAGAGCAGAGGATGTGGTCACTTTGTGTAATGTAGTGCTCAACTGTGGCTTTAGCAGAGCACAGTAAACAGACCAGACATGTTCCACGTTAAGATTGCTTGTGCTGAGATACTGATACAGTCACAAAATCATGAGCATTTTCCAACAAAGCAGCAGGATTTAATGAGGAGACCTTCACTTTGTAGGTATTTTTTGTTTACCTAGTTATTGTAACTGACATAATGCAAATTTGTGTTGGTGTGGATGTTGACTTCTGTAAAGACTTGGGCCCAATCCCATTTCATCCCTCAACCCACCACTGAGCCCTTTAGCCCTCCGTTTTACACATTCATGTCTGTGGGCGAGGGTGTCCTGGTTCTTGTTGGGATAGAGGGGGAGGGAGAAGTGTTGGGGCTGCATGGCCCACCAGATGGAGGTTTTTCAGAGGCACACTCGAAGCAGAGTCATGAGTGAAAAAGAAAAACCGGCAAGTTGACTGTGTGAGTGACTAAAGAAACCCACAAATGTGGGAATGTTCTCTGTTAAAAAGTTACGATAATCACTGGTTTATCATAGTTTAATGATGTTTCAGTGTGTGTGAACTGAACAGTGTTCTGCGGTGGCTGCAGCAACTTCTTTACTCGTGTCTGCGTTATTCAGAGAAGAAACAAGGAAACTTCCACTGGTCCGTGTAAGAAGGAACAGAAACAATTGTTTATTCCTGACTGTACACGTTATGAAATTAAATTAAAACAAACTTTCAAACCATGGTTAGGTTGTTCCAGATATGAGATACAACACAACTGTAACGCCAAACATGGCAAGAAAACTGTGTTGCTACCTGTATCCTGACTGCTGCTCACTCATAACTACTTAAAAACATGTCCATCTCCAGCACTGTAGCTGCTTAGCTCTTAAAGTGACAGTGCACCTAATTTCTGAGCATAAACAAATGGAGCCTGAAGACATTTGTGTCTACATAGTCAGTACAAATATCACTTTCGGCATCTTAATACTGCGTTAAGCAGCAGTATATACCTATATACATTTCTTATGAAAAAAGTTAACTATTTACATTTACACACAATGCAAAAGATGATCTTTGTTTTGGGTCCTACACAGTGCATTGTGGTCGTTTCTTCATAACAAGCATAAAAAAAAATCATTAATAGCATGCTAATGTCTCGGCAGCATAGCTGACTAACTTCCCGCTCCACTCTTAAATAGTCCAGTTGTTCTGACGCCTGAAGTGCCAGAATGTAACTGTTGCTACATTTTAAGGTGGAACAGGAAAATTTGAGCAAGAAGCTGGTGAATAGCTGCCTTCACCTTCATATCACTGAAGAATTAGGGGTGGGTGATAAACAAATATTGCATCCCCACTCTGAAAGTGTATCATCGCTGTCTGAAGTTAACAAGTATCTCCAAAATAGTAAATTCACAGGAACGGGCCAAAACGTTCTTTACTTTGAATGTAAGTTAAAGGAAAATGTTTTTATTCTGAGCCATTTTGGAGCATTTCTACTGGTCCAATCATCATGAAGTCTTCACACAATGTGAAGGACAGCTGCTGAGCTCAGGTGATGCAGAAAAGTAAAAATCGCAAAAAAAATGGAGATGTGCTTTTTCCATTGGATAGCAACGATATGATTCCCTAAATGTAACTAAAGTCCAGCAGTGAGGAGCTCAACTTTACCCTACTCTGCGGTCACTGCAGACGGGCAGGGTCGCCTACAGAGCAGCGTTAGTAGCTATTATTGAAGTAAAGCTCTTCTTTATTTGAGGGACCCATTTCGTAGGGAAGATTTCAACCACTGTTCATTGTAACCCGGGTTCCAAGAGGTTAGGGTGATGCTTGAAAACACGAGGTTGGGGTAACAATCAAATGGGACTGGGCCATGGCCTGTTCTTAAAGCCTGTCGCCGAATAGCATCCTGTCCATTAACATGTACGACAGCTGCAACAGTAAATGTAGAAAGGCTGGTGGGAGGAGTGTTTATTCAAGTGATGTGAGTGTGATACAACAAATCCAGGACCCCCCTTAATCTTTTACATAGAGGGGATTTAAACACTTTGGCGGGGAGGCACTTCTTGTGAGCTGTGCTATAGGTCTTACCTTTTCCCATTCTTTTTTTGAAAGCTTTTTAAAAGGACACATGAATTTAACCAGACAACCAAATTTTTAAATAGCAAATACATTTTCTGTAGATTAGGCGGTTTTGAGAAGCCCCTTTGTTTCCTCCTGGCGTTGCAACTGCGCAACTCCAACAGCATTAGCCATCACGTTCTTAGCTGAATCTGCCTCACACTTTCTTTTCAAGGCTGTGGAAATGAGAAGTAGCATCTGAGTGGCTCCTGGAAGTTGGTGTTTTGTTACAGTTCTGCACATTTTACAAAAATTGAACAGCTCATTTCACTGTTGTTGGGTTTGAACTACAGAAATGCACGGTTATTTCAGAAAAATGAATCACATCTCAAAGCGCCATATTTTTTACAACCGTGAGGCGCCTAGGAACCAATCGCAATCCAATTGAAAGAGGGGGTCATAGTTTCTGACTGTCAGTGGAAGATGACTCCCTTCAGTCTGAGGGGAGATGAGACCCCTGAACAGAAAGCATTCTCCACCTCAATAAGAGTGAATCTGTCATAACTGATTTGGCAGCCTGTTACTAACCCCAGCCATGTTCTAATGAATGAAAGATAATTATTTTAGTGATATATAGTGTTTTTTTTAGATAATGTGCTTAGTTATTGTCACTTGGTAAAATATAATGACATAAATTGGCATAAACTAAGATACTCTTACAGAGGGACCACCTCTTTGTATGTCATTGTATGTATAAATATCACCAAAGTGTAGCTTATGTTAGGTGACCTGTTTTTTATATATATTTATATAAAATTTTCCCCCGCTTGGGTAATAGTTTACACACGTCAGCCACTCTTGGAATAAGGAGTTCACCTTCAAGGTCCTCCCTCTTTTACACTCCCTTTCTCCTGACGTCTAATGACTTTTAAAAGCATCTGAACGTCTCCCTACCAGAAAGTATGTGAAGAATCTCAGCAGCCACTCCCTTCATCTCACCTGTTTTTCTACCAAAACAAAAGACTTAAGGGTCACTGTCTATGTTTAGATTTCTGCATTATTAACAAATGAAACTATAGTGTATTAATAGAGATGCACAGGTTTTGGACCGTATTGTCTTTAGGTTCTCTCGTTTGCTTTGACAGATGTTTTTATTCAGCTACAATGTTAATTTTTACTCCAGACCACTTTCTGCTCTGAATGAAAAGCTCCAGACTAAACTCGAGAACAGTGAACAACGAATGTACAGCTTATCAGATTTAAATGAATGTGGTGTATGGTGAAGTGGAGGTGGTTGCCTGCAGAGCTAAACAATTTTAAAAATGAGCAGTGGATATGAAAATTAAGATGAATCAAGAGCAATGAATGAATCCAGTAAACGAATCAAGAGTTTTTAGGCACTTATTAGTATTTTTTTCAGTACTAGAAACCTGTCAATTGTTTCTTTGAAAAAGCAAATATTTCTTAAAGCCTTGACATAAAAATAAGAAAACTGTCAACAGGTTAGTTATTTCATTGGTAACTTTAACATTACAGTTGTCGAATGTTGACAAAATCTGATTTGGTGCACTTAGTTTTGTGGCCCTCGATCTCGTATGGGGAAAGTGAAAGTTTTTGTTATTATTGACATGTGCATTCCGACTAAATTGATCTTCTGTAAGGCTGTGTTCCCACAGCAGGTAAAAGTGGCCCAAATTCAATCTTTTTCCTCAGATGTGACACAGATGTGTTCCAGTGTAAACAGCAAAAAACTGAAGTCCAATTTGTATCCGATCTGCGGCAGTGCGACTCAGAACAGCCAGATCAGGATTCATGCGACTTTATCAACTCAACTCAATGTTTGTCATAATTTCATGCTGCTGAGACTCATAAACGTTTAGGCTGATGTTTCTGTACAAAAGATTTGTGACTTATCGTGACCGCTCAATGGTCGAAAAGATTATGACAGAAATAAGAACAGTTATTAGAACGAGGCTGCAGCATCAAATAATTGTTAAAAGTCTGAAAGAAAAGTTTAAAGAATCCAAGTGTGTGAACCAAAAAAATACACCGCGCCCTTTTTACGGCAAACTGTAACACATTCTGGGTGATGAGCCCAGCTGTCAGCCATCGGAGCTTCATTATGGTCTCCTGTGATGCTGGTGAAGATGAAGCTGAGTGTCCGTTCACTGGTGGTTGTGATTGTTTACCTCTGGATGAGCCACGTAAATTAGTGTGAAGCTCTGTTCTTTTGAGCATCCAGGTCGGTTTAGCTGATCTGTTCAGATGGATGTCGCATACAGATTACATGTAAAAGATACTGTAAACAGCCAAACAAACGTTTACCTGCTGTGTGAATGTAGCCTAAAATGCGCGAAAACTTTGGTCTGCAAAAATGTGGGGCTGGAGGCTTATTGTTTCAGCGCTGGTACACTGTTGGGTTCTGTGCAGGTACTTTTTTTTAATTTTTTTTTTTATGTTCATCAAGGTACAAACAATGTAAATGTTCCCTCAAAGGTTCTACGGTCTGAGTGTGAACCTCAAATAAGTTTTTCCAGGTGAAAAGTTTGTATTTGTACCTTTTCATAACTGAATGGTTTAAAACAGAACAGTAAAATAAAAGCCTGGAGGCGAGACGGGGTGTGTGGAGGGTACAGCTTAATAAATATCATTTCAGTGGATTATGGTTCGGTTATGTTCCCTGACTAAAGGTACTGAGATGTGCCTTTGAGGGTTCCACCCCAGTGAGAAGAGGGAAACTGACTCAGAGACAGTTTACTCTGTTTATTTCTGAGCGTGTATTGCCCGAAAGAATAATACACCTGTAAACATGTTGTATTATTCAAATGAAACAAGATAAGTTATGATGACCTCCTCAGTAACTAAGAGCTAACAAGCTTCAGACTGAGCCATAAAACTGCCGCAATATTAAGTTCGGCTCAGTTTTGTCCGTTTCTGCTAGATTAATGTTAATGATGTTTTGTTCCAATAAAGCTTCTTACAGCTGATTTAGTTTGGCGATTTGGTATTGGGTTCATTTCTGGCTGATTCCAGGTGGTTTAGCTGTTCTTCTGTCACAGCTGCCGACTGAAAAGCTGCCCAGTGGTGATGATGGTTTAGGAATTTAATGTCGTCTCATCTTCAGAGTCTGACCAAATCAGCTGTCAGTCAAATGTGATCTTAAGTGTCCATTTTCTGCTTGTGGCAAAGTAAAAACGTTTAAATGGCTTGAGCATCTCCTACAGCGGTTAAAGTCGTTGCTTAGAACTCTCAGAGGAGTGACACAAAAAAAATCACGCTTCTCAATCAATCAGCTTACGTGGCCAGATCTAACTGTATAATGGTGAATATTTGTTAATGGAAAAAAAAAAAAGAAAAATAATCACGAGTGGTAATGATGCAAAAAAAATCCACTCTGTTTTCAGTCGACAGAATATGAAATGTTATGGTCAAGAGTATTGGGCAGTAGACAGTGTTGACCCCTTCCTTTCTTGCTTGTAAACAAGTGTTGAGGTGCAGCATGTTCAGTACCACCAGCTCTCAGATGTCATTGTTTATAACTGTATGGGTGTGTCTGTTTTGTAAGTTGCCCTCTGAGTTGTTCCACCCACAGCAGAACTGTGTATGACGTCATTCTTTGTGGACATTTTATACACATTAACAAGGCAGTGTAACCATATATAGGATGCTGTCACTTAGTGTTGTCATTTGCTGGGATGTTGATGAATACACATGCAGACACACCCCCATGTGTATGCCTGTGCTATTACTTCTGTATTATTTATTTAAATCACTTCCTTTTAATCGCAAGGCTCTTACAGCTCCAGGATCATAGTAGACTGTCATGCTCTGCACCTTTGGTTCATTTTTAATTGCTTTGTGTAACTGTCAAGTTGCACAGACATGTGTTTCATGAAACATGCAACTTCAAGTAGTTTTACTTAGTGATGCATCAAAAATTTTTTGACCAAAACTGAACAAAATTAAGCATTTTAACATTTAAATACCAAACACCACAGTTTTTCATTAATGTTGCAACTTTTTTCAACGTTGCATAAATTAAACAGAATAAATGTGTTTTTGTCTTGTTTTTCAAAGAAAAAGAGCTGGCTATGTACGCACTATATTTACACACTTTTTAGTGAGCTAGTATGCGATTTGGGATGCGGCATATCTTACAGAGATGAATCTTCTTCGTAGTGAGCTGACAAGTTTCCTCTTCAGATACTCCAACAAGGAGGATGTGCTTCGTGCCAGCTAAGCTCGGCTTTACAAAACATTACAATTGACCACCAGTTTAGCTCCAGAACTTTTGAAGGTTCTGTTCTTGAGGCAGCCATCATGCTTTTGGTAACTCTCCAGTGAGTGGTAATGTCAAAACATTTCTAATGAGCACGAGAAAGATGGGTAATGTCACCAACTCATCGACTACTAAATTAGTTGCTACCTAATTTGGACGTCGAATTTAGTCGGCTAAGTTGAGTAGTCATTGCACCCCTAGTTCAGTGGTGTGGAGTTCCAGATGTTGAACAAGCTCATGTAAAGTGTTAGTTGTGTCCAAAGACAGTTGCAACCAAATGTAGCAGTACGATGAATCGGTTACAGCACTTACGACACAAACACCCAGTGGAATGGGAGCAATGAGTGAAACAATGTGATGGAAATGAGCCACTTTTCACTGCGGCTGGGGGTTACCGGTCATCTCTCAGGCCTGAAACAGTAGACAGGCTTGTGTTCCTTTTAAGAAACCTGTAAAGAACTTTGGTTTTGTGGTCATGCTTGCACCTTATTTAAAGTGAGAGTTGCTTTTGAGCTTTAAGGAAGTTGCTCACTATTCTTAAAAGAATATCACTAATTTAGATGGTTCTTTTATGGTCTAATTATTTATTTATTTATGGTTAAATATTTTGTTCTGCTTGCACAGTTTTAGAGTCCCTTGAAAGGATAGGTAAAAGTTACCACTACTTACACAATTTAATGATTACAAGTGGTGCTGGTCCTGCATTATGCAAGAAAAAAGAAATTCAGAATTGAGAATCATTATTAAATATGAAAATAATGGAGTGGGGTTTTTTTTTGGGAATGATGCCAGCCCTGTTTCGTGCATCAAAGTTTTCCTGTTGAATGCCAGCAACTTTTAATTTTTAGCATATCACTGTTGATGGAAGAAAACCTCGTATCTCAAATAGTAACTTTACAGGAGGAGGAAAAAACCTTCTTTACTTTTAATGTATGTCAGTGGAACCAGAATTTTTTCCAAGTCATTTTGGATCATTTCTTTTAGTCCATTTGTCATGAAATTTTCACACAATGTTAAGGGTAACAGGCATTTTCAAATTATGTCAAAAACTGAAAAATGTCAAAAACAGAGATACAAGGTTTTCTTCTGACAACAGCGACATGAAGAAAGCCCCATTTAGAAGCCCCTATTATTATTTGTGCTAGTCTAATTTCCTTACTCTCTGAATAAAACGGGGAACAAAGTTCTGAAACTCAAACAATGTGATTAATTTAGTTTATGACAGGCTTGAGTTTCTAAGCACCTCTGTAGGATGATTTCCAGTAAGGCTTTAGAAAATGCAACCTATCCATGTTGTGCCAGGTAACTTTCTAGTTACCACAGCTTCCAGTTTCTAGTTCACTCACTAGGCTCAAGGTTACTTACGGTGCTTTCCATTTCAGTGAGGGAAGTTTCATCTAGAGGTCAGATCCCACTTCCTCACTGCACGTCTTTTTATAAAATTTCCAGTGTACAGAAATGACCCGCCACATGCCTCTGAGCTCCTCGAGCCACCTGTGAGCTCATACTGCTGTTACAGACTGTTTCCTCTGAAAAACAGAAACAAGGGTGGGCTTTTTTAAGCTCTTCCCAGCACCGTTATGCTCATATCTTGGAAGGTGAAGCCCGCAGGGGAATCAGATAGGGGCATGGACAAGTTGGTCGATTTTGTTTGGGTTCCTGTTAAAAGTGCTCGTTGTGTCAGCTGATTATAATCGGTTTGCCCCTCAAGGATCCGTGGCTGAAACCTTTATATTACCTAGCTTTTTTCATGGCTGTGTTGACACAACCTCTTCCTGCAGTTATATGGTAAATATGCCACTTACAAAAAATGTTTGTTGGAAAAGATTGTTACCATTTCAAGCCATCAGGGCAAATAGACCAATCACCTTATCTGTTTTCCTCCCTGAATGGCTGCTGTGGGAATATGGAGGCCCAGAGTCTTGTTTAGGAGGCTGAGTGCAGTCTGAGGCTCTGGACTGGCGCCCAGCTGCAGGCTGCCTCTGGCCGGGAAGCCACAGTGCTTGGCCAAGCCTGTCATTATGTCAGAGTGATAGGCCAGTGCTGGAAGACTGTCGTGCTGTGCAGTGTGGTGGTGCTTAGGCAGTCTGTGCCTTTGTGTCTCTTTGTCTGTGCAGTGGATTTCCCAAAAAACTGCCATAATCATAGTCTCAAGCAGCGTAAGTGAGTTGGTTATCTCACACAGCAAAAATAAAATGGGTATTGACAACCAGTCGTGGATGAAGTGTACCAACTATGTACTTGAGTTAAAGTAGAGACACCCAAGGTAAAATATTACTCCAGTAAAAGTAGAAATTCCTCCCTTTAGACCTCCATTTGAGTAAAAGTACTAAAGTATTTGCCTTCAAATGTACTTAAGTATAAAGTAAAAGTACTAAAAGAGTAATTATGGCTCTGATGTCCTGTTATCATTTTATAACAAGACTCACTTCATGAATTCATTTTAGGTGAAAATCCTCCAGTGTCTCTCTTGGTAAACCAGTCTTTTAATAGAAAGTCATTAATTAGTGACACTGACGTCTATTAAAATGATCATAAGCACAAAACACTGAAGGTAAACCGTTTCCATCAGGGAGAACCGAGTGGCTCTGAAATCACTTTTTACACACAAGCAAAGTTTCAGTTTCAGATTTATTTACTATTTAGTTCCAAGTTTAAGTTTAATAAAAACTGGCTTTAAACTCAGGATCACAGATGAGCTCCTTTACTATATTGATCTGTAGGTCTCTGTTCATAAACATAAACCAGCCCAAACTAATTTACTATAAAATGAAATGGTGTTTGTATAAATTCAGAAAAAAGCCACATCAGTCACGAATGCATATGTGGACATATTTCTATATTGTGCTCTATTTACACAAAGTTAGGTTAGTTCATCATTTATGTTGAACAGACTCTCCCAAAATTTTACGCTGCTGCGCTGACGTTGAACCGTGTGCTGCACTGGGTCGGTATGACCAACAGGTCAAAACAAGCTCAGAACAAAGTGACCGCTGTGCCCTGATTGGGGCTCTTGCTTTGCGCTTCTTTTGTTTTGACACGTTACATTTTTATACACACAGAAACCAAAAGGAACGACAGATTTCAAAATGTAGTGGAGGAAAAAGTCAGATATTAGACTTTGAAATGTAGTGGAGTGAAAGTAAAAAGTCGCCCAGAATGGAAAAACTTCAGTGCAGATACAAGAAAAAATACTTAAGTACAGAAACTAATTACGTTTACTTAATTATTGTTCACCACTGTTGATAACAAATCAGAGATGTTATATTTACCTTTCAGGTTATGCTTGTTTTTTGTTAAGGTTCTTCTACTAAAATGTTTTTGAGTATTAAGCATTCATGTTTTGTCTTCAGATCTTCGAGCAGCAGAGCAGTAAACCTGGAGTAAATGTGTAACAGCGTAAAATAGCCACCTGCCTTGTTAGCTGTAACACACTCGAATATTACTTTAGAGACTCGCTAAAAGCAAGGTTGAAGGAGAGAATGATCAAGAGCAGTTACCCTTAAAGAAAACTGAAGAGTTTGTGCAACAGTTTTACGCAGTAACTTTTTCACACCTTATGCTGCGTTCACACAGGAGGTAAAAGTGGCCCAAATCTGTTTTTGGTATAGCTGTTCACAGTATCTTTTAAATGTGATCTGCATGTGACATCACTCTCCTAAACTGAGCCCCAGTCAAGTTCTTCCACACTAAACTCAGTCTTCCATGTGCTTATAGACCTTGCTTTGTGCACTGGTGTGCAGTCATGATGGTACAGGAAGGGGCTGTCCCCAAACTTCCCACAAAGTTGGGAGCATGAAATTGTCCAAAATCTCTTGGTGCTTGGAGTTCCTTTCACTGGAACTAAGGGGCCGAGCCCAACTCCTGAAAAACAACCCCACACCATAATCCCCCTCCACCAAACTTTACACTTGGCACAATGCAGTCAGACAAGTACCGTTCTCCTGGCAACCACCAAACTCAGACTCATCCATCAGATTGCTGGACAGAGAAACGTGATTGGTCACTCCAGGGAACACGTCTCCACTGCTTTAGAGTCCAGTGGCGGCATTGTGCTTGGTGATGTAAGGCTTGGATGCAGCTGCTTGGCCATGGAAACCCATTCCATGAAGCTCTCTACACTGTTTTTGAGCTGATCTGAAGACCACATGAAGTTTGGAGGTCTGTAGTGATTGACTCTGCAGAAAGTTGGCGATCTCTGCACACTATGTGCCTCAGCATCCGCTGACCCCACTTTGTCATTTTACATGGCCGACCACTTCGTGGCTGAGTTGCTGTCACTCACAATCGCTTCCACTTTGTTATAATCCCACTGACAGGTGACTGTGGAATATTTAGTATTGAGGAAATTTCACGACTGGACTTGTTGCACAGGTGGCGTCCGATCACGGTACCACGCTGGAATTCACTGAGCTCCTGAGAGCGACCCATTCTTTCACTAATGTTTGTAGAAGCAGTCTGCAGGACTAGGGGCTTGGCTTTATACACATGTGGCCATGAAAGTGACTGGGACACCTGAATTCAATTATTTGGATTGGTGAGTGAAAACTTTTGGCAATGTAGTTTATCTTTCTCTGTAATAAGTAGGAATATGCATGGGTACTTGATAGCTTTGTTAACTATTGGCATTTAAATACTCAAATCACTGACAACGTTTCAATGCAGGAAGGTGGAGGAAATGTACAGACTAACAATTTGGAGACTGTTTTGCTTGTATCTGCATGTAAGTATATGATGTTAGCTGAAATATATTTAAATATATCTAAAATATATTTTCTACTTCACCAAATCTTGGATATTGATTATATCCCATCCGCCCCACCCCAAACAAATGCACACAGTCTGCAGCAGCTTTGACCTACTTTCCAATCTATTTTTAGTGTATATGCTTTTGTGAACATGAATTGTTTTAATGAAAATCTTTGACACATGACACGTTGGCATTCGGCTCATGCCTACGACCAAATCACAGCGGCAGTGTTATTTTGCGATAACACACTCCCTCTTGTGTTCCGTTGCTTAAGCATAACTTGCCTATTCAAGCCTCCAGTAGTACCTGAACGTAAGATTTGATTTAGAGCTGCAATAAAACTCTGCTGGAGAATCATCACAAGCAAAAGCGAGAATCAAGCTATGTTCACAGTACCAGGTCGAAATGGCACTAATCAGTCTGGCTCTAATAATGAAGCTGAGAGCTGATCAGACTTAATGATCTTCTCAGCGAAGCTCGTTCTGCTCGTTAGTTTGCTGATGATGCAGTGATTGTCACGTGACGTTACTGAGTAGGATGAGCGCATGAGGGTCATTTCAGAATGCTGTTCAGGATGTCATTCACATTAGCGACTGGTTTAAAGCACTTACCTAAACGAGTGTGAACCATCGGGGTCAGAGAGATTGGATTTAAGTAGTGAGGTTTCTAATGTGAACGAAGCGTGAGTCAATTTGGCTACGTTTACGCAGCAGGTAAAAGTGGCTCAAATCTGATCTTCTCCTCATATGTGACACAGATATGTGTCCATGTGGCTGTGTGAACAACTAAAAATGCATTGAATCCGACATTTTCAATTCTGATTTGAGACGCTTTCATATGTGGTACTGAAATCTGATCCGTATCCGATCTGCAGCAATGTGACTCAGTTTGAAAGGCCAGATCATTTCATGTGACTTCATGTGACAACTCAACATTTGTCATCACTTCGCGCTGCTGAGACCCAAACATTTAGGCTGATGTTTCTGTACCAAAAAAACAGGAGACTCATCGCAGCTGCTCCAAGTTTCAAGAGGTTTCGAGCGAAACAGCCGAGCACGGCCGAAGGAGCCTGAGACTGCAGCGTCAGAGAACGGTTTAAACAATCCGAGGACACGAACCAAAGAAGTGTCAGTGGCCGTATAATGCGCCCTTTTTATGGCAAACTCAAACACATTGAGGGTGTTGAGCCCAGCTGTCAACCACTGGAACTTCATAATCGTTGCTGTGATGCTGGTAAAGACGAAACCGGGAGCGACTGGCGTTTGCTAGTTGTCATGATTGTTTACCTCCGGACGAGCCACGTGAAGTATTCTTTTGCGTATGCGGGTTGGTTTGGGAGCTGATCTGTTCAGACTGATGTCGCATACAGATCACATTTAAAAAATAATGTGAGCAGCTAAACAAAAAAAATTGGATTTGGTGAGAGAATCAGATTTGGGCCACTTGTACCTGCTGTGTAAACGTAGCCTAAGTCACACAGTGTTACTGCAGACAAGCATTTTTTTTTTTTTTTTTTTTTTTACTAGAGTTCAGTAGCCCTACTGTGTAAAGAGTGAGGTGATTAGTGTTGAAGTCAGACAGCAGCAGCAGCAGCAGTGCACACAAATCCTATCTGGCAGCAGAGCTAACAGAACAGGGTCATGTAACCACACAGTGGGTTGGAAGCTGGGAATGAATGGGACGATGTTGCTCACTGACACACACTGATCGAGTGTGACCTCCCAGAGAGCAGTGGGAGTTTTCTCATGGCCTTGGCTATGATTTGTTTTGCTCTGCTCAATAATTCTGAAGGAAGGGGTCTATTGTTATCCGCATACAGTATATCACTCATGAACTGAAATACCATTCGCCAAATGTGTAGTCTGATCTTGAGAGTCTGACCAAAGAAAACTGCTGCAGTATCAAGTTCAGCTCAGTTTTGTAATTTTTTTGCCAGATCAGTATTAATGTTATTTTGTTCCAACCAGTCTGTAAATCATCTTACAGCCCATATTGTTTGGCGAATGGTATTGGTTCATTCCAGGTTGTTTAGCTGTTCTTCTGTCACAGCTGCTGACTGAACAGCTGCTCAGTGGTGACGACAGTTTGGGAATTTAGTGTCGTCTCATCTTCAGAGTCGGACCAATTCGGCTGTCGGTCAAAAGTATCCGTTTTCTGTTTGTGGCAAAGTAAGAAGTAAAAACGTTCGGATGGCTTGAGCGTCTCCTACAGCGGTTAAAGTTGCTTAGCAACGGCATCTCAATGGAGCGGGGGTTGGGGGGAAGAGGTTATAACACTTCTCAACCAATCAGCTTGCATGGCCGGAACTGTTGTATAAAGCAATATATTGACCCAATACGTGTTGTATTGCCAGATTATTGCCACTACACAGCTTTGATATGCTGTGCTTTTATATTGATGTAGGTTCTGCGAAGTTAGATGGCCACAAAAGGGTCAATGCTTTGTGTTACTTCACTTCTAACATATGTAAGTAATTTTGAAGGATTGCTAGCAAGGTGTCAAATGTTGGTTACTAGTTAGTGTCTTATGAGAGGAATGTTAGTTAGAATATTAATTTGTATATTAGTAAGGAGGCTCCTCAGTTATTAATATTGATCTATTTCTTACATGTGGCAGTGTGAGTTTATTCTGATTTCTGACTGTTGCTCACGCTTCTCCATCAGGTCTATTTATTATTTAATTTAATGATGCTATAAGTAAACTGCTGGCACAAAAAAGAATAACCTGAATATTTTGGGCAGACACTTGACATTGTTTTCAAAGCAACAGTTCAAAATGTACTGTTGTAAGAAGGTTTACATTTTTTAAAAGGTATTATTTTCCCCAGTAACAGCACAAATCCTTGCTTTATATATATATATATATATATATATATATATGCACATTATTTATATATATGCACATTATATATATATATATATATATATATATACACATACATATATATTTATTTTAAACCTAATTTGAAAATCTTACCCTTTACTAAAAGAAGTGACCCTAAATGTCTGGTTCCTTTACATTTAGGTTTTTTTTTTTTTCCTTCTCATGTAAAGTTTTCATTTTGGAGATACAAGGTTGGTTGAGCTCAGTGAATTCCTCAGAACTCCAGCGTGGTACCTTGATCGGATGCCACCTATGCAACAAGTTCAGCCATGAAATTGCCTCACTACTAAATACTCCACAGTCAACTGTCAGTGGTATTATAACAAAGTGGAAGCGATTGGTAACGACAGCAACTCAGCCACGTAAAATGACAGACTGGGGTCAGCAGATGCTGAGGCGCATAGTGCACAGAGGTCACCAACTTTCTGCAGTCAGTCTCTACCTTCAGATCAGCTCAAGAACAGCATAAAGAGCTTCATGGAATGGGTTCCCATGGCCGATCAGCTGCATCCAAGCCTTACATCACCAAGAGCAATGCAAAGCGTGGAATGCAGTGGTGTAAAGCGTCACCACTGGACTCTAGAGCAGTGGAGACGTGTTCTCTGGTGTGACCAATCACGCTTCTCCGTCTGGAAATCCGATGGACGAGTCTGGGTTTGGCAATTGCCAGGAGAACGGTACTTGTCTGACTGCATTGTGCCAAGTGTAAAATTTGGTGGAGGGAGGATTATGGTGTGGGGTAATTTGAAAATGCTTGTTGCCCTTTACTTTGTGTGTAAACTCCATGATGCATGGACCAGCAGTGATGTCCCAAAATGAGTAGGAAAGATGTTTGATTCCATTGAATTAAACGTAAAGTAGGTTTTTTTCGTTTTCTTATGAAGTTGCCATTTTTGGTCATACTATATATATATATATATATATATATATATATATATATATATATATATATATATATATTTTTTTTTCTTTAACTAGTTGATCATCGCTTGAGAGCTTCAAACCATAATAGCCCTAGTTGCAAGTGTATATGAGGGTTTGTTATTGCACTGTTTTTTTGGTGGTACCCAATGACTGTATCCTTTGTGTGCTGTTATGCCCCTGGACGTAACCGAAACTGCTTCCGCTGAATCATACCATTTTATCTCAAACAGGTCGTTTAACTGTTCGCTTCGCCCTGGAACTGACTGTGTGTTATCATTGGTATCACTGTGTAAATAACCTCCGTCAATAGCTGTTGCTCTGGCGAGTGCTGCCAATCAGAGTATTCTCCAGCTCTGTTGTTGCCAGATTTAGCTCCCTCCTAAGGCACTGGTTCATGTCCCTGTTATCGAGGACCCTATCCGACCCAGAATGATGACTTGTTTGTGTGTGCATTGCTGCGTTGTGACTGAATATGACTGGATAGCAGAAAAAAAATCTGTGCTTCTGGCATTCTGCTGACTAAAACCCAATTGGAGGGAGAAAGAGTCTGTCTGTGTGTTTGTGTTTTATTCCACGGTAAGAATGATGAAGAATGTGATGTTGAGTTTGGACATTCTGGATATGTAAGTCAATTTTTGAAATGAAAGAAATGAAATGTTTTTTTGTCCACCTATAAAATGTTTTATTAATATTTTTTATAGTCATCCAGTGGTGTTTAATGAGCTGACCTTATTTCAGATTACTGTCCTGTTATGACTGTGTTCTTACTCAGAGAGTGGCTCAAATGGTAGTGTTTGGTCACTGCTAAGTGTTGTCCGAATATCCATCAGATCCACACTTTGTATTTTTATGAGGGGACCTAAACGCCTTATATAAAAATAGTAACTAGGGCTGATCACATGACAGGCAACCTTGTTTGTTTAAGGAGATGTTAACTGTTTTTTTACAAAATGCTGCAGGGTGTCCAAAATAAATAAAAGCCTCTCTAAAGAAAGTGTAACGCAGTGCGTCAGAATAAAAGCCCTGTGCAAAAGAATTCTTGTAGTTCTGTTGTTTTACACCAGCTTAAACAGTAAGTAAAGATTTCAGACTTTACCTTTTTTTTTTTTTTTTAAACCATCACGATGGAACAAACCAAAATACTAGTATTTTAAAGTGTGATAAAGTATATAAGACCAGCTTTGGCGGTAAGTATTTCATTTTTATCATTTGTTTTTACACCATTACAATGTAACATGGCTAAAAAAAAAAAGCATTTTAGAGTCTATATAGGAGTGTAGAGTTTTGCTTTGTAATAAATTGATAATAAATATAGTCTCAAGTGATCACTTAGACTTTGCTGCCCTCAAACAAATTAGAAGAATCATCCAGTCTTTAAAAATGGAAGGTTTTCATTGTGAAATGCCATATAGACCACTTTAAAAATATTTCCTTTCATTTATGTTTGTTGTTGGGAGTGGGCTTTAGGCATACATAAAATATCAAACTATTATGGTTAATGTCCCCTTTATTTAAGCAACAGTAGACAAGAGGGAGTGTTTTATTGAGAAATATCATCACATTATTGGCGATAACACACTCCTCGAGTGTTCTACTGCTTTAATACAACAGTTAAATAAATACAGTAAGAAATTAATAAACTGGGCTGTGAATGCAGCATTTAATGTTTTAATGTTCAGTTCCTTCCTCCAAATTGTAGTTCCTTAACAATCAGCATGTTACTATGTCAGAGTAACGAGCTCCAACCACTCGCTGCAGCTCCTTACACTAAATTCTCAAACTGTTGTCAGCACTGAGCAGCTTTTCTGTTTATTATTGGGTCAGTTTTATGGCTCAGTCTGATTTGGTCAGACTCTGAAGATCAGACGACATGTTTGGTGAATGGTATTGGCTTCATTTCTGGCTGATTCCAGGTTGTTTAGCTGTTCTTCTGTCACAGCTCTAATATATGATTGCGCCCATCCAACCAGTCCTGTCCAAATAGAATAGACAGATGTAAAGCAACTGGGCAACAAAGCCAGCGTGACTTAACACAAAAGCACAAACCTGTGATGTGATTTATTATTTCAGCCACAGATTCTTGGCTCATTTTCTGTGAAGAACATATAAAATAACCCATTTTCAGTGTCTTCACTCTGTTCACCCCCCACACATTTATATTACACATGTGGTGTTGGGCTGAACCCGCAGGGAGTAAAAGTGTGGAGGTGCTGTGTGCTTCACTCTTTTCTCCTCCTACATGGCCTGCAGTTAGTGTGTGTGTGTGTGGATAGCATGGACAGGCTGCTGACTGGCTACAGCTGCTAAAGGAGAACCCTACGCTGGACAGTTGTTACACTGTTATTTTTACATAATGCTGCTGTCGGAAGAAAATCTTGTATCTTCATTTTTGATGTTTTTCAGTTTTTGATATAATTTAAAAATGCATGTTGCCCTTTACGTTATATGTAAATGTCATGGTGAATTGACCAAAAGAAATCACCCAAAAGGACTTTGGGAAAAAAGTTTGGTTCCATTGACTTACATTTAAGTAAAGTAGGTTTTATCTTTTTTCAGAAAACAGCGATAAATTATCCCTGTATAGATTAAAGAAACAACAACAACAAAACATAATAATGTGGTGGCTCTACCAGAGCACTGAGTAACACAACACCACACAAGGGTTAATTTATTTGGCAGTGAGGATGTGTGTTGTGCTTCAAGAAAATAAAGTATCAGTTTTCACGCTCCTTCTGTTTATGCCAAGTTGATGTTCACAGAAGCTGTTCCCAAAAAGAAATGGATGATTTCGGATGTGGAAATTCTGGATTAAACCCGTTTCCCTCTCTCCGTTCCCCTCTCTCCCTCCCTCCATTTTTTTCTCTCTCTCTCTCTCACTCTCACTCTCACTCTCACTCTCTCTCACTCTCTCTCACTCTCTCTCACTCTCTCTCACTCTCTCTCACTCTCTCACACTCTCTCTCACTCTCTCTCACTCTCTCACACTCTCTCTCACTCTCTCTCACTCTCTCACTCTCTCACTCTCTCACTCTCTCACTCTCTCTCTCTCTCTCTCTCTCACTCTCTCACTCTCTCACTCTCTCTCTCTCTCTCTCTCTCTCTCTCTCTATAGTTGAAGTGGTGGTGGAATATGAGTATGAAGCCGCCCATGAAGATGAGTTGACGCTCAGGCTAGGAGACGTAATCAAGAACGTGAGACGCATTGAGGAGGAGGGATGGATGGAAGGTGACCTGAATGGACGAAGAGGCCTTTTCCCAGACAACTTTGTGAAGGTAAAACTTGCACAGTTATTTCAGTTTATACCTGCAACTGAAAGAAGGATGTTCTTCTCACATAATCTATGCCATCTGTGAGTTTTGGCCCACTTGCTTATGTTCATGCATTAAATGAGCTGATTATCATAGAGCTTGTTTTATTGATTGTCTGTCTTTTGGGGAAAGCTGCTCTCCATTGCTTCCTATCCTGCCTTTAGTGATGTGTAATCTCAATAAATTAGGGCTGTCACATTTGGATATACCCCATAGAGGGTAAGAAAGAGGGGGAAAAAAAAGCATACATTTTACAGATGTTGGAACATTTTGGAAGCATATTAATGACAGTATTTCACATAATATAGAGAAAAACCAAATACATCAGTTAAGGGTGTATACATTTAAGCAGAAATAAAAATGAAGTTGTCACATAAGATCACAAGTTTTTGTTAAACACACAAAGCATATCCATTCAGAGCGTCACATTATGCATATACTGAATGTAATGTCACTGTGTAATATAATAATATACATGTCTAAAAGGATTCTGTGATCAAACATATGTCTTACATGTCTCAGTTTGTAGGAACCTGTAAAAATGAAGATATTTTCAAGGATAAATAGAGCTGTAATTGATTTCATGATAAGAAAGAAATCTGTAAATCATTGAGAACGAACTTATAAAGAAACTAACAACCAGAATGTCACATGTTTGAAAGCAATAACCACATCTCACTAATTCAACACCTATGCATAGTACAGGGTGGTTCAAAAAGATTCATCCGATTTTAAAGCGCCATATTTTTACGTCCGTGAGGCGTCTAGGAACCAATCACAATCCAATTGAAAGAGGGGGTCATAAAGTTTCTGACTGTCAGTGGAAGACGGCTCCTTCAGTCTGAGAGGAGATGAGACCCCTGAACAGATAGCATTCTGCATTCTCCACTTCAATAAGAGTGAATCCGTCATAACTGTGCAGCGTGATTTTCATGGGCAGTGAAGCTCCAACAGCTCAGAGTGTTCATCGTTGGTTCCACAGCACTGGATGATCTCCGAAATCACACTGAAAGAGCCGTGAGTGCAGCGACACCCAACACACTCAATCCAGTATGGGATGAGTTTGACTGTGGTGTTTATGTCCGTACAGCTGGAGGAGGTTCAGACTGAGACCGTGTACAATTACATAATAAACTTTATGCTCATTTAAACCGTTTACAGTTCACTGCATTGATCTGTAATGATTTACAAGGGAAATAAATCAGTATGAAATCAGATGAATTTTTTTAAAATCACCCTGTTTCTGTATGACAAAATAATTTTATTCTAATAAACAGAAAATTACAGCTTAGCATTTAATAACACTTTTTTTTTTAACCATGTCCTAAACCATGTTTCTAAAATACTGTGAGTAAAGCATTGGTTTACATTTTGGTGTCTAGTTTATAGCATTTCAGTGTACACTGTATGAATTATTACTGAATAAGTTATTAATTTGAAGTGATTATGATCTACAGAAATATATCAAATCTTGACTTTTTGTTAGCAGATACTCAATGTAAAAGACTCAGATCAGATTGAAGGAGTTAACCGGAATATCTCTAAATCTGTTAGTAATTGAGTAATGTATCAATTATTTAACATTCAAGTAATCAAGAGATTCTGAAGAGATTTAAGAGATTTTGTCAGATATGTCAATATTGTTATGAAAAAGAAATAAGAACATAAACGTTGCATTTTTATTTTAGTTTTGACACACATTATGCATTTCATGAAGAAAAGGCAAAGCCAGAGCGAAGTTTGGATTTTCGTATCTCTGTTAGCTTTTCTGTTTTAGATACAGCCATGAAATAGTGATTAAAATGAGATGATAAACTGCTGTTTTAAATGTATTTTAATTTTTTTCACTAATGACTCGTGCTCATGTGAAAAATGAAATGGTAGATGTAGCAATTTTATTTCATTTTCAATTTTGGCAGGATATTTGTGCAGATGTTTGGAAAAAGAAATGGCAAAAAGAAGGTTGCGTTTACATTTTGCTGTTTTTAATTTTAATTTCTTTTTTGGAATTTGCCTCCCCTATCATGTCAACACTACTCATAACAGCCAAAGGCTCAATATTATGCTGCGCATACACTATATTGCCAAAAGTATTCACTCACTCATTGCAAATGCAAAGCATCTAATGCAGTGGTGTAAAGCGCCGCCACTGGACTCTAGAGCATTGGAGACGTGTTCTCTGGAGTGACGAATCACGCTTTTCTGTCTGGCAACCCGATGGATGAGTCTGGGTTTGGCGGTTGCCAGGAGAACAGTGCTTGTCTGACTGCATTGTGCCAAGTGTAAAGTTTGGTGGAGGGGGGATTATGGTGTGGGGTTGTTTTTCAGGAGTTGGGCTCGGCCCCTTAGTTCCACTGAAAGGAACTCCTTAATGCTTCAGCACCAAGAGATTTTGGACAATTTCATGCTCCCAACTTTGTGGGAACAGTTTGGGGACGGCTCCTTCCTGTTCCAACATGACTGTGCACCAGTGCACAAAGCAAGGTCCATAAATACATGGATGAGCGAGTTTGGTGTTGAAGAAATTGACTGGTCTGCACAGAGTCCTGACCTCAACCTGATAGAACACCTTTGGGATGAATTAGAGTGGAGATTGCGAGCCGAGCCTTCTCATCCAATATCAGTGTCTGACCTCACAAATGCACTTCTGGTCAAAAATTCCCATAAACACACTGTTAACCCTTGTGGAAAGCCTTCCCAGAAGAGTTGAAGCTATTATAGCTGCAAAGGGTGGGCCAACATCATATTAAACCCTATGGATTGAGAATGGGATGTCACTCAAGTTCGTGTGTGTGTGTGTGTGTGTGTGTGTGTGTGTGTGAAGCCAGACGAGTGAATACTTTTGGCAATATAGTGTATCTTCTCAACTTCTGGCATTTTACAGGGCTCATAGATTTTAATGCCTGTAGAGTTTAGAAGTGATTGATACAAGTGAAGATTGCTCTTTGCCCTTAGGGTCCGTGATCTGTGTGGATATCACAGCGTACATAGAAGTCATTTTGTTTTAATGGCTTTCTGTTCAGAAGACGCTTTTCACTAAAGTGTGAATTGAGGATGTAGCGTACACTGACCTGGAAAAACTCACAGCTATGCGGAAAATTTGGCCTATTTGCTTCTTACCATGGGAGCTCACGGCCTGTGGTTTGTAAATCACTCTTTGGTTGTTTGGGAAGAGGAGTTTAATTCTATGTAATCTTCTTTAATGATGTAGTTTTTTTTTCAAAGCTGCTTTGTTTAACCTTTTCAGTTCCTCGTGACCACCGGTGGTTCCAAAACACACTTCATGTTTTTCATCATGTTCATATTTCATAAGCTACATTCAGAAGCTGGGCGTCGTATGATGCTGTAACTCTTCTTCACAGTGAAATAGATGATGTCATTTTAAACCCTTATAATAAAAGAAGCTGAACTCAGTTTGGTTTTCTACTGAAAGTCGACCCGTTTTTCCCCAAATCTGGGCTATAAACTATAAACAGATGCCGTCTCTTCAGTCATCTGCTCTGTTGGGGCAGTCATGGGCTGGAGGTTAGGGATCTGGCCCTGTGACTGGAAGGTTGCCTGTTCGATCCCCAGGGCCGACAGTCCATGACTGAGGTGTCCTTGAGCAAGACACCTAACCCCCAACTGCTCCCCGGGCGCCGTGGATAGGGCTGCCCACCGCTCCGGGCAAGTGTGTGCTCACTGCCCCCTAGTGCGTGTGTTCACTAGTGTGTATGTGGTGTTTCACTTCACGGATGGGTTAAATGTGGAGGTGGAATTTCCCCGGTTGTAGGATCAAAAAAGTAAAAAAAAAAATTACTTTTATAAAATAACAAAGAGCGTCTGAGGTTTTTTTTTTTTTTTAAATGATTTGGTCACATAAATTCAGATGGACAAACCAAAATATTCCCTGGTCAATAATAGGTGAATTATATGTAATCTTCTTAAATGATGATTTTGTTTTTCAGAGCAGCTTGTTTGACTTGTTTAAAAGACCTTGTCATGGAGAAGAGCTCATTTTTGATACTGTATGTCTTAAATTGTAATTCATGAGCCATTACTAAGGCATTGCCCTCTTACTCCTCATTACCAGTGGCATGTTGCGACATGGGTAGTTCTTAGCTCTCCAAACTGATCTTTGCTCCCGGATGGAGTTCGAAGTTTTGATTATGAGCTTTGAGCTGAGATAGAGAGGTTCTCACAGAAAGCCATGGATAGTGAGGAGGTAAGAGACTGAAACTCTCATGATTTTAAGACCAGGTAGGCAAACGTTGCCATGTTGTCTGGTTTTAACGCATATTTCAAATGTTTTGTTTGAGGGCGTGGACAGATCTTTTTCTTTTGGTCTATTGTTTTGCTTCACCTCAGGTTTGATTGCTCTGTATCGTTCCCCAGTGCTAAGGTGGAGCAGTCGAGAAAGAACATTGGCGTTTGAAGTGGTCGAACTTCGTACAACGTCAAGACAAAGAAATTAGAAATTAGGAAAATTTAGAAATCCGTCTTTACCGATTGGACATACTTGTTCATGGTATTCTAGGTTTTTTTAAAACTTGCACACTTTCTAGCATTGCTGTAGTCTTCTGTTATTGAATTTAAAACTTTTTTTTTTTTTTTTTTTTTTCCCGCGACGACACATTCCAAGATCAGGAAGGCCAGCCTTAAATCAGTTCCTTTTAGCAGGAAGTAGATAGTCTACACAAGTGCTCATTCAGCAGAGAGGACAGGAAGTTTTCAGCGGATGTAGCTTGTGGCAACCCTCATTCTCTGGTGGGGCTCCAGGAAGCCAAGGCCTTTGTGCCACAGGTTTTCTCAACCCCCCGTCCCCGACTTAATGTCTGTCTGGTGACCAGGAGACTCTTCCTTAAACAGATGCGTTCTCAGCCGCAACAGAGTTTAACCTCTTAGTCTCCAGGGTATATTTTAGTTTGTCCATCTGAATTTACGTGAGCAAATCGTAAGGCAAATTATTCAGTAACTGCATGAAATAAATGTCATTTTTTATTTTATTTATTTATTTTTTTGTAAAAGCTCCCCTCAAATGAACAGAAAATGTGTTTTATGATCTACACATGTTGCTCTATGCTTACAATTTACTGCTGAAAGCCAAAAATCTCAGAGGCTTTTTGTGTTATTTTATAAAAGTAATGTTTACAGAGCAGATCACTGAAGAGACGCCGTCTGTTTATAGTTTATAGCCCAGATTTGGGGAAAAACGGGTCGACTTTCAGTAGATAAACAAATTGAGTTCAGCTTCTTTTATTATAAGGGTTTAAAATGACATCACCATCTATTTCACTGTGAAGAAGAGTTACAGCCTCATACGACACCCAGCTTCTGAATGTAGCTTATGAAATATAAACGTAATAAAGAACATGACGTAGTGCGTTTTGGAACCACTGGTGGTCTCGAAGTTGAAAAGATTAATTGACTTTCTTAGCAGTTACAAATCACTGCTGTGGGAAGAACACCTCATATCTCCATTTTTGTTGTTTTTCAGTTTTTGACATAATTTGAAAATGTTACTCTTTATGTTGTTTGTATGACTTTACGTTATTATGAATGGACTATAAATAAATGACCCAAAATTACTTGGTAAAACGTTTGGTTCCATTGACTTGCATTAAATGTAAAGTAGCTTTTTTCCTTCTCCTGTAAAGTTACCATTTTGGAGATATAAGGTTTTCTTCGGACATCAGCGAAATGCATTTTATTTTTAGTTCTCAAGACAATAAGTTTTCCAGTACATCCAAAAGTCTGAGACTACTAGTGAAAATGCTTCTATTTTGCATTCTGTTATAATTAAAAAAAAATTTTCATTACAACATTTAAGTGATTAGAGCAACGGCTGCAAGTTGATAAAAGGGGAATTCCACCGATCTTTTAAAACATCTGAATAATTTAGTCCTTGGGATCTAAAGTCTTTCAGAGTGGTTTGATGTGCAGTGATTAATTTGTAGAGAAACTTACAGACTCTGATTTCCTCACAGTGGTGGTGATTTTGTGATTTGGTGACTTTGAGGGAACTTTCAGAGGTGGCACGTCTGGTTCCTTTCACCAGTAAAGTAGTAAATATTAATTTTTTTTTAGTTTGGTTTCTTAATTTTCCTTCTCTTTTTGTGTTGTACTAGTTTTTTATTATAAAAATTTTATTATTTCTGTTTGATTTTCAATGCAGTATCAGATTTTGGACAATTTGTAACATTAAAGCTACTAGAGTTGAATTACATTGTCAATATTTTCGATAATGTCAAAAGATCAAAATCATTGTTTTTGGTTAATTGGCTTGATGATCTTTGTGCTCTCTGTTTATTTTACCTGACTGAAAAAGGAAGAATTCAGATGGCAAAGGCTACAGCAGAGGGTTATGCATGACTCAGAAACTCAAAAATATGGCAGGACTTCAGTTTACCATCATATCATATTCAGTTTATTAATTTTAATTAATTTATTTATTTTGGATTTTTACCCGATTTTCTCCCCAGTTTAATCATCTCCAATTCCACACGCTAGTTAGGACTCCCCCAATCACACAGTGCCATCAATGCAAGGAGGGTGAAGGTAGCACAGGCTTCCTCCGAGACCTGCGAAACCAGCCACCACTTCTTTTCGTACTGCCGTTCACGCAACATCATGGGACAGCCGAATGCGCTCGGAGGAAAGCTCCAACCGCCTGATCTGTTATGTCAGCTAACAGACGCCTGCGCTGACTAGTATTGCGCTGAGTGATGCGGGAGAAGGGGGGCCATCCTACCCACTCAGAGAGAGCGAGGCCAGTTGTGCTCTCTTGGACTCCTGGCTACAGACGGTTGTAGCATCACCAGGGATCGAACTCGCGATCAACGCTTAGACGGTTGCGCCACCGGGAGCCTCAACAGTGTCTTGTTAGATATTATGTAAAACCATACATGTGAGGATCTAGAGAAAAGGCAGTGATTATCTGCTAAAACTGCAGTAAAACTGTTGTCAAAAGTTAAAAATGGCAGTGTCTGCCTTTTTTTTTTTTTTTTTTTTTTTTTTTTTTTTTTAGCAAAATCTGTTTTGGTTTAGTAAAATGGATATAGTTGGCTACAGGGACGAGCAGTTTGGTTTCAAACTGCACAGCTGACTATACTTGACACACTCCCTTCTTCTGTTGCTTATCTTGAAATAACATCACGGCAGTGATTTGGTCGTCGTAGATCATCACAGCCGTGATGTTATTGGTGATAACTCACTCCTCGAGTGTTCTACTGCTTTAATACAGCAGTTAAATAAATACAGTAAGAAATGAATAAACAGGGCCGTGAACGCGGCGTTTAATATGTTTTAATGTTCAGTTCAGTTTGTGACAAAGTAAGAAGTAAAAATGTTCAAATGGCTTGAGCGTCTCCTGTCAAAGTCGTTGCTTAGCAACGGCGTCTCAACAGAGTGATGCAGTGTTTGTGAGAAACCATTGATGTTATGGCAAAATAACAACACGGATATAACGCTTCTCAACCAATCAGCTTGCAGGGCCAGAACTAACAGTTGTATAAATAACTATGCATACACACTGCACACAGACCTGCTTGTCCTTACGGAAACATGCTCCTTTTTCCCTCCGCATTCAGCCTCCATCCCACACAACAATGGCGTTGTAAGTCACTGAACACGGAGATCTCCAGGGCGATTTTAAAATTCCAGTTTGTTTTTTTTCATGTGGATGGGCGTTTTTGAAAATGTTGACATCTTCTTCTGTTGTTTCTGTTTCTGTTATTTCAGGTATGATTACATAATGTTACCGATCACACAAACAAAATTATTTCACTGTTAACTTTATTGTTAGAAATAAAGGTTCAGTGCAGGTACATTTTTCATTCATCAAGGTACAAACAGTTTAAATGTTCCTTCAAAGGTACAGCAGTGTTTTTAATGTCTGATTGTGAACCTTAAATAAGCTGTTCCAGGTGAAAAGTTGGTATTTGTACATTTTTAAAACACTCGGTTATGAAACAGAGCAGTAGAGTGAAAGCCTGGAGACTAGATGGGGTGTGTGAAGTCAGTACAGCTTAGAAAATATCTAGTGCCTTGCTCTCTCTTTGCTGCTGTAGCACTATGAATTTCCCTGTTGTGGGAAATTGTCTTATATTGTCTTATATTTGGTGCAAGTCTGTTAGCCATACCTCACACCTAAGTCCTTTAATATAATCTTTATACCCAGATATGCCTACCTGTGGTTTCACACTGCCATCTGATAGCTGAGGTTTCCTAAAAATTTAAATAATTAACTGAACTTCTGAATAATGAATATTGCACTGTTTCTGTAGTACTTGGCTAGTGAACCCACAGTGCAATTTGAATTGAAGGGTATTTCTTGTATGCTGTGGAATCTGTACAGCACTGTGTGGTGAACTACACCAATCAGGCATAACATTATGATCACCTCCTTGTTTCTATGCTCATTGTCCACTTTGAGCTCCACTTACTGTATAGATGCACTTTGTAGTTCTACAGTTACAGACTGTAGTCCATCTGTTTCTCTGATACTTTGTTAGGCCCCTTTTACCCTGTTCTTCAGTGGTCAGGACCCCCATGTACCCTCACAGAGCAGGTGCTATTTGAGTGGTGGATCATTCTCAGCACTGCAGTAACACTGACGTGGTGGTGGTGTGTTAGAGTGTGTTGTGCTGGTCTGAGTGGATCAGACACAGCAGTGCTGCTGGAGTTTTTAAACACCTCAGTGTCACTGCTGGACTGAGAATAGTCCACCAACCAAAAATGTCCAGCCAACAGCGTCCTGTGACCACTGATGAAGGACTAGAGGATGACCAACACAAACTGTGCAGCAGCAGATGAGCTATCGTCTCTGACTTTACATCTACAAGGTGGACTGACATGGTAGGAGTGTCTAATAGAGTGGACAGTGTTTAAAAACTCCAGCAGCACTGCTGTGTCTGATCCACTCATACCAGAATTGGGGGGGGGGCAGCAGTATTGTCAGTATTGTCCGCTCATGCATCTTATTACAATGTCCTTATCAAGATAGGAGTTAAGAGAAACACAAGGGACCACCTTCATTGAGAACTGGCCCAGGATAAAGAACAAGACTGTTGCTGTAATTGAGGATTTCCGTGTTCACCGCTTTGTGTTTGTTTTGAGGACACAGAAGAAGTTGGATGAAGGATGAGGGATATTTCACACATAATGATTAGTCATGCAGAAGAAAGGAAGTGCCAGGGTGGTTTTTGTTTGGCTTTTCTCTTGAGTGAATTGTCAGCAGTGGGCATGTAAGTTTAAGTGTTTTGGTTTTGCGTTCAGATGTGGTCTTATTTTGCCAAACTTACATGCAGGCTGTGAGTATATTTGCAGTCTTTGGGGTTTGGAGAAACTAGATATGATTTTGGTTGGAGTATTTGTTTTCAACACAACGGAAATGCATAACGAGGTATTTGTAATAAATATGCTTTCATTATCTCTCTGCTTTTGAACTATATGAACTATGAAACTGGGTGTTCTTTTTACATTTTTTTTATAAAGCTTTTAAAATCTTTACATTTGGATCTTAAAATGAAACAGTGCATTCTGTAGTTCTCACTAAATCACTGCTACATGTATTTATTCTGGTGCTGCTCTTTGAATTTAGGAAGTGAAGAAAGAGCCAACGAAAGAGGTTGCGAAGGAGATCAAGGAGATCAAGGAGGTGAAGGATGCAAAAGATGTAAAGGACGTAAGGGATGTGAAAGAGGTCAAGGAGGTGAAGGAGGTGAAGGAAGACTCTCAGCCACCACGCAGGTCAGCGGGGAACGTAGCCAGTCTGGTGCAAAGGATCAGCACTTATGGCATCCCAACAGGAGGCCTAGGCTTCCAGCCCCGCACATCCAAAAAGAGTAAGTTTCCAGTGCCTGTAGTTGCTGGTCTTCCGGTCCTCTATGAAGATGAGCCCTGTTATTGCATTGCAAATAAACTGTCTATGGTTCTAAATACAGTTCCTTGTCAGGTGTGCTGTCCTTTGAGAACATGCGGTTTTGCCTCCGAAGTGAATTAGGTTTTGCTCTACTATCCCCTAATAAGGGGGTTTTCACATACAGTTCGTTTTAAATGAACCAAACTGAGTTCTGTTAAAGTGAACCTGAAAGGGAACCCATTGCAAATGACCTCAGTTCTTTTTCTGTTCTCAATAGCCACGTTTACATGCAGCCTAATAATCCGGCTAATAGCTCAATCAGAATAGAATGCGCCCATGTTTACACTTAAATCACAATAGTCTAGTCCGATTGAGGCCATTCGGAATACAGTTTCTATCCGATTGAACGAGGTGGGTAATTCTGTAAATAATCCATTAAATAGAAGAATAATATCTGTGTAAATGCCTGTATCTGGCATTACATTCCCTATTGGAAAGTTTAAGTCTGTTCTGCATGTGCGTTGCGTCAAAGTGAGAGTTTATACCGCTCGACACGGCAGAGCAGAAACTAGTCTGCAGAGGAGACCAAGTCCATGCTCTGATCTTTAAAAGATGGCGGTGGGACGGATGTCCATCTTCTGTGTCTCGGACCTTGACGTCTTCCTCTGTCTTCTTTAATAAGGACATGTGAGGTACATTTTCTTGAGTCTGACAATTTTAAAGCAATTAAAATCAAAAGCACTGCTCACTGCTGCTCATCTCACTCTGACTGGACCTCACGTGGTATTTGTTGTCATGGTCTAAATCTGTAATCAGAATATATTAAATTGGATTGGCAAAAATCTTTGCATTTAAACACAACCACTGTAAGGGAACTATAAAAAGGACTATGTTGTCTTTCTGGTTCTTTGAGACCTCAGACCACTTCTTGTTCAGACCACAACTTAGAACTCAGACCCCTTTCATAGCACTCACTGTGTGTGCAGCGCTCAGGAAGTGAACAGCGTTCTCTCATCATCTCATCTTTCAGCTACCGAGAGGAGCTACCAGACTTGCCTGTTGCTCACCTGTTAGTCACGCTGAAACAACTGGCTAAAGAGTATCATGCAGAATTGGAAACCTGCAGGTCTGCCGCTGTGGGTTCCATTTTTCGGCTGTGCTCCTCACTGAACTTCACCAGGTGAAGTCTGATGAATCTTCATTCATTCAGCATTCAGTGTGAAAGCAGCTTAAAATTGTGTTGCGTGCTCAGCTTGAGCCTTTAACAATGTAATCACGCTGTTTTTCGCATCTTATCGCTTTTGGGGCAGTCGTGGGCTGGAGGTTAGGGAACTGGCCCTGTGACCGGAAGGTGGCCAGTTCGATCCCCAGCACCGACAGTCCATGCCTGAGGTGTCCTTGAGTAAGACACCTAACCCCCAATTGCTCCCCGGGCGCCGTGGATAGGGCTGCCCACCGCTCCGGGCAGGTGTGGTTTCAAATACATTGTAGTGTTGGCAGTAAATGCCAAGCAGGCAGAGTTAAAAGAAACAGAATTAGAGACCTGGCGACTGAACACTGCCTCTGTTTTCTCCCATGACCTGAGCAGCAGGGGGATTTTTGCCACCCACAGAATTATTTCCTTAAATATTTTCCCTGATCTTGTGTTTGGTGGGATCAAAAATCTGTATTTAGTGACTATAGGGAACCCTATTCTGTATATAATATAATCACTATCTTCAGCCTGTATCACCCTGTCCAAAAACTGTGTGTTATTGTCGATTGAGCCATTCCAATATGTTGTAGAGGTAAATTAATTAAGTCACCATCAATAATTCAGGTTTCAGAAGTAATTAGTTTTTTTCTGCAAGACATTTCATCATTCATTGCTGATCTAAAAAATTTGAATTCTTGCAGAGTTAGACATAAGCTGTGTTGTCAGCCCTCCAGATGAGATTATATTGCTATATTTAGACACTCTTCACCTTACCTTGCTGACTCAGTTGCGCCTGATGTAAAAACATTTCATGACTTACACAACGTCATCACTCAGAACTGGTTTGTTGTGTTAACCAAAACCAGGAAGCTAGATGAGAAAAGCGACTGGCTCATTGCACAGGATGACTTACCTACACACCTTCCTCAGTGCTCATAGGCCGTTAAGATTTTCTTTCGTGTGACGAGGTTGGACATGTTAATGGGAAGCTTCAGCTTTGCCTCTAATAAAAGTAACTAGTTTCATTTCCCTTAAACTTGACTGACTCTATATTTAGAGCCAGTCTCCTTCGACTGGCGGCGCTGATGAATTGAATGGTGATTTGTATTTTGTTGCAGTTGAAGTTTTAAACGTCACATAGTTTTTTTTTTTTAACATAAGAAAACTAAGCAATTTCTGAGGTTGTTAAGTAGTGACACACTACTCTGTTGTGTTCAGTCAAGATACACTGATCAGGCAAAACATTTTGGCCACCTCCTTGTTTCTGCGTTCACTGTCCATTTTATCAGCTCCGCTTACTCTATAGGTGCACTTTGTAGTTCTACAGTTACAGACTGTAGTCCATCTGTTTCTCTGATACTTTGTCAGCCCCCTTTTACCCTGTTCTTCAGTGGTCAGGACCCCCATGGACCCTCACAGAGCAGGCACTATTTGGGTGGTGGGATCATTCTCAGCACTGCAGTAACACTGACGTGGTGGTGGTGTGTTAGTGTGTGTTGCACTGCTCCAAGTAGATCAGACACTCCGTGTTCAAAGATATTTTGAAAGAAATGGCCATACGTAGCCGCAGGAGAGCGAGGCTGCTGCAAAGATTAAAGTACCCGATGACGCAAACCAAATAAGTAACCACATGCTTTTTACAGCTCTCACACATTCTGGGTGATGAGCCCAGCATCAGCCAGTGAAGCTTCATGATGGCTTGTGTGATGCTGGCGAAGATGAAGCTTAACGACTGGCATTCATTGGCAGTCGTGACTGTTTGTTTACCTCTGGAAGAACCATGTTAAGCTCTGTTCTTTTGTGCATGTGGGTCAGTTTAGAAGTTGATCTGCTCAGATGGGTGTTGCATACAGATCACATTTAAAACATGTGGTTGGTTAGTGTAGTGGATAACACCTCTGCCTTCTACGCTGGAGACTGGGGTTCAATCCCTGCCTGGGTAAACACCCTACACAATACCAGTAAGAGTTCCTTGGGCAAGACTTCTAACACCACCACCTTCATCTACCTGTGTAAAATGCTCAGATTGTAAATCGCTCTGGATAAGGGTGTCAACCAAATGCCGTAAACGTAAAAGATACTGAAAACAGCTAAACAAACAAAAAAAAATGTGGGCCTCTTATGTGTGAACGTAGCTGTGTGAATGTAGCCTAAAAGTTCATTGATGACAAGACAGTTGTGTTAATAACATGCAAAACATTCTACATGGGTGGCCATTTTACTCCACCTAAGGAACTGCAGTCGGTAAAATGAAGCACTCCATCACAGTACATTGCGTGTCTGTCTTCTTGTGCATGTACACCTGGTCCCAAGACTTAAGTAGTGTGTACTACTGTATTCTTACAGTAAACAGTTTTTAGGCTTATTCTTCCATCTAAATCTCCTGCCATTTTTAAAGGAAGTCTCTTAACGACTTTAGAGACATTCCAAAAGATCTCATTGGACAGGATGTGCCTTTGAAACGCACTGAACGAGTACAGGTGCACAGCAAAAGCTTCTCCCTTGAGAAGAGCACAATAGATAGATGATTGATAGACAGATGATTGATAGATGATTGATAGATGATAGTTGGATGATTTATAGATAGACAGATGACAGATGATCGACAGATGAAAGTTGGATGATAGTTGGATGATGGATAGATAGACGATAGTTGGATGATGGATAGATGATAGACAGATGGATAGATGATGGATAGACAGATGGATAGATGGTGGACTGGCGACCTGTCCAGGGTGTATCCTGCCTTCCACCCGATTACTGCTGGTATAGGCTCCAGCACCCCCCGCGACCCTGACGGAGAAACGGCTTAGAAAATGAATGGATGAATGGATGGATGATGGATTGATAGATGATTGATAGATTGATTGGATGGATAGATGGATGGATAGATAGATGATACAACCCCAGTTCCAGTGAAGTTGGGACGTTGTGTAAAACAAATAAAAACAGAATACGATGATTTGCAAATCCTTTTCAACCTATATTCAATTGAATACACTACAAAGACAAGATATTTAATGTTCAAACAGATAAACTTTATTGTATTTGCAAATATTCACTCATTTTGAATTTGATGCCTGCAACATGTTCCAAAGAAGTTGGGAAAGGGGCAACAAAAGACTGGGAAAAATTGAGGAATGCTCAAAAAACACCTGTTTGGAACATTCCACAGGTGAACAGGTTAATTGGAAACAGGTGAGTCATGATTGAGTATAAAGGGAGCATCCCTGAAAGGCTCAGTCGTTCACAAGCAAGGACGGGGCGAGGTTCACCATTTTGTGAACAACTGCGTGAGCAAATAGTCCAACAGTTTAAGAACAACATTTCTCAAGTGCACTTGCAAGGAATTTAGGGATTTCATCATCTACAGTCCATAATATCATCAGAAGATTCAGAGAATCTGGAGAAATCTCTGCAAGTAAGCAGCAAGGCAGAAAACCAACATTGAATGCCTGTGACCTTCAATCCCTCAGGCGGCACTGCATTAAAAACTGACATATTCCCACATGGGCTCAGTAACACTTCAGAAAACCACTGTCAGTGAACACAGTTCGTCGCTCCATCTACAAGTGCAAGTTAAAACTCTGCAAAGCGAAAGCCACATATCAACAACACCCACAAACATCGTCGGCTTCTCTGGGCCTGAGCTCATCTGAGATGGACTGACGCAAAGTGGAAAAGTGTCCTGTGGTCTGACGAGTCCACAATTCAAATTGTTTTTGGAAATCATGGACGTTGTGTCCTCCGGACCAAAGAGGAAAAGGACTGTCCGGATTGTTATCAGCACAAAGTTCAAAAGCCAGTATCTCTGATGGTATGGGGGTGTGTTAGTGCCCATGGCATGGGTAACTTGAACATCTGTGAAGGCACCATTAATGCTGAAAGGTCCATACAGGTTTTGGAGCAACATATGCTGCCATCCAAGCAACGTCTTTTTCAGGGACGTCCTGCTTATTTCAGCAAGACAATGCCAAGCCACATTCTGCACGTGTTACAACAGCGTGGCTTCATAGTAAGAGTGTGGGTACTAGACTGGCCAGCCTGCAGTCCAGACCTGTCTCCCATTGAAAATGTGTGGCACATTATGAAGCGCAAAATACAACAACGGAGACCCCGGACTGTTGAGCAACTCAAGTTGTACATCAAGCAAGAATGGGAAAGAATTCCACCTACAAAGCTTCAACAATTGGTGTCCTCAGTTCCCAAACGCTTATTGAGTGTTGTTAAAAGGAAAGGTGATGTAACACAGTGGAAAACACGCCCCTGTCCCAACTTCTTTGGAACATGTTGCTGGCATCAAATTCAAAATGAGTGAATATTTGCAAAAAACAATAAAGTTTATCCATTTGAACATTAAATATCTTGTCTTTGTAGTGTATTCAATTGAATATAGGTTGAAAAGGATTTGCAAATCATCGTATTCTGTTTTTACTTGGTTTACACAACGTCCCAACTTTGAAATAGGGGTTGTAGATAAATAGATGATAGATAGACAAACTGACAGATACTTTATTGATCCTGAAGGAAATTTAGCAGTGTGTAGCCACAATGTGCCTGAATTTAACATTTGAATTAGCCACACCCACAAACTTCTCGATTGTGAGGTGCAGTGAAACTACAGAGCCGTTAACAAGCTTTAAAACAAATTGAACGTCCAGCGATGATGAGAGAGCAGCAATGATGAGTGAAGTTCTTTACCTCCTAAAAATTTTATTCTAAGAAAACAGTTTGTGAAAAGATAAAGGATTCTGAACACACGTATTACAGCCGCATCGCTTCATGTTGCATAGCTGCCTTCTCACGCGTACATCTGATCAAGATTTTAAGTAGTGTTATTTTGACGGTAAACATTTTTTAGCAGTTTAATATCTGCCGCCAAGTCTCGACAGCACGACTTTTGAGACATTCAGAAAGATCGGTGTTCGTTTTTTCAGGTAAAGTGGTGTGATGTTAAAAAAAAACAAAAACTGCGAAGTTTGAGCTTAACGCTACATTTCCATCACATCTTCTTCTGTGAGTTTATTGACGGGTTGTAAAGTAGAAATCTTATTACTGCCCGACTCATGTAGACCTGGAGTTTCCCCTTTATCTGATTACTCAAGAGCAGTGGTGGAGAGTAACACAGTAAATGTAATTAGTTTCTGTACTAAAGTATTTTTTCGTGTACTGAAGTTTTTCCATTTTGGGCAACTTTTTACTTTCAATCCACTACATTTCAAAGTCAAATATCAGACTTTTTCCTCCACTAGAAGTCTGTCCCTTCTTTTGTCTTATGGCAGTATTTCATTTTATAGTAAATTAGTTTGGGCTGGTTTATGTTTATGAACAGAGACCTACAGATCAACATAGTAAAGGAAACTCATTTGTGATCCTGAGTTTAAAGCCAGTTTTTATTAAACTGAAACTTGGAACTAAGTTGTAAATAAATCTGAAACTGAAACTTTGCTTGTTTGTAAAAAGTGATTTCAGAGCCACTCGGTTCTCCCTGATGGAAACTGTTTACCTTCAGTGTTTTGTGCTTATGATCATTTTAATAGACGTCAGCGTCACTAATTAATGACGTTCTATTAAAAGACTGGTTTACCAAGAGAGACACTGGAGGATTTTCACCTGAAATGAGTTCATGAAGCGAGTCTTGTTATAAAATGATAACAGGACATCAGAGCCATAATTACTCTTTTACTACTTTTACTTTATACTTAAGTACATTTGAAAGTAAATACTTTAGTACTTTTACTCAAGTGGAGGTCTAAATGGAGGAATTTCTACTTTTACTGGAGTAATATTTTACCTTGGGTGTCTCTACTTTAACTCAGTACATGGTTTGTGTACTTCATCCACCAGTGCTCAAGAGAATGTGAACGTGTTGATCGAATTACTGACAAAATCTGATTGTATGCAGTGATCAGATTATTAAATCCACGTAACTCACTCACTGTTGCGGAGTTGATGCAGGGAAAATGGATTGATTAATATGTAAAGACATATAAACACATCAAATAATAAAAGTAAGTTTAATAATAAAAATGACTCAAGATCAAGTATAAAACATGCACATCTGTTCTCAAGACTTTTTAAATAGTGTAATTCTGATAGCAAACATTCTTTCAAGACTCATTCCTTAGTTTAACCGCTGTGTCTGCTACCATTTTAAAGGAAGTCTCTCAACAGCAGGTCTTTTGGGACCCTAAAGGCTGAATATGTAATCAGCTGTGCTTGTGATGTCTGCTTCTCCTTTGTGAACCATTTTCCCAGTATTGCATGGCCTCCCAATGCATACACAGGAAGAGAAACACATTTTGTGCTGTTCTATACACACAGTCTATAAACTGCATGTTCAGGCTCGGCTCATGATCCACAAATGGCTCAGTAATCGGACCCTCAGCATACGGCGTAAACCAGGCTCCAGACTATTTAATAATATTGTTTTTGGTCAGGGTCTGTAGTTTGCAGGGTGTTTTGTCTAATGCAGGCTGGGAGATATGTCTGAAAATAGGAATGTCGGTGGATCATGCTACTGTGTTTTCTCTCAAGTGTGAATCATCTGAAAAAATGTGCCCTGACAGGGTGTGGTGTAGGGTGTGTGTGTGTTCATGTGTGCATGTGTGTTTTGTCTGACCTCCATATCCTGCACCTTTTCTCTGAGCCCTCTACAGGTAGTTATGGGAAATAAACCGCAAAGTACTTGATTGCTATTGGTTGAGCTGTTTCAAGCCAGAACCTCCATTTGTCTGTTGCAGAACCGAAGAAGCGTCAGTGCAAAGTGCTCTTTGATTACGTGCCTCAGAACGAGGATGAGCTGGAACTGAAGGTGGGAGAAATCATCGAAATCACTGAAGAGGTAAGGAGCGGTCAAGCTCTGCTGCAGAGTGTGCAAGTCCCGACTTGATCCTGTCTGTGCTCTACTGTGCTGAATGCTTTTGCACACAGTTTATGTTTGTGATCTTGAGTGGAGACGGTTTTTGCCAAAAGTCTGTTTGCTTGTGCTGGAGTCCCTGTAGATCAGATGAATGCGTATTAACCTCAGTTTTCTTTCCAGCTGTGATTTGTGTTTTGCCTACATATTTGTTACACACTGTGAGGCCAGACCTAGGAGTTATGTATTAAAAACAGTTCTCATATTTGATTTTTGATTAATGAACAGCTGACACTGCTCCTGCCAGGACCTTTGGAGACTGTTATTCTGTCAAAATACAGTGAATGTGCAGCAATTAGAACATGTTTTGAAGTGTATTGTAAAGTGTATTTGTATTTTATCTCTTAAAATAATATAGCAATCAGACTGTTATTATTATACCATAATGCTGATCAAGCCCCAGTGATAGGCCTTATTGGTTTTTTGAGCAAGTTTTTCTTTGACTGCAGTCATGCCTTTTGTGCAGAAGCAATAATAGACAGTGCTGAGTGTGTGTATTTCATAGGTGGAGGAAGGCTGGTGGAGCGGAACCATGAATGGGAAGTCTGGACTTTTTCCCTCTAACTTTGTCAAAGAAGTCGAGATGAGCGAGGAAGCAGACAGCAACGATGTGCCTGATGAGCAAGGTACTGTTCACAAACCTGCATGTTCTTTAGCTTCTTCTCCATTGCAGGGCATGTCATAACAGGAACATGCTCAAAGGAGGCCTCTGTTAGTGGATTTTTGTGTGTCTGTGTGTGTGTGTGTGTGTGTGTGTGTGTGTGTGTGTGTGTGTGTGTGTGTGTATCTGACACGCACTTGCAGTTTGATCTTACGGTTTGATGCACGACTTGAAGTTTTAATTGGGGCTTTTCATAGGAGTAAACACCCAGGAGGCTTTGCTGTTGTCTGAGTGTTTATTTCATGTGGTGAAGTGATGCTTGTAGTGTTTAAACAGAGCTGAGTGCTAAATGACTGGTCATGGGGGTTTATTCTAACAGGAGCAAATTTCAAGTAAATAAGAAATTTTTAAAGTACATAGAACGGTTCAGTTCAGTTCAGAGTACTTTATTAGTCCCTAAAAGGGCAATTCATTTGCAGGTTTCCTTGTCCGTACACGCAGCCCTACATACATACACACAAACATATAACACACATAATCTCTGAGACACCAAATCCACATACATCGATAAATGAATGAGGATTCAATACACAAAGAGAATGAATATAAAAATCGTTTAAAAAGACTTATCCACATTTAGTAGCTTGACAGCAGAAGGAATAAAAGACTTGGAATAGCAGCGTGACGGCATTACAGTGAATTCGCTGGATAAAATATGATCTTTTGCTTTCTGAGCCACTTGTTTCTCCCACAGGGAGCTCAGGTCTCTCTGTTGGACTCCAATTATCTTTGAACAGATTTTTACAACACCATTCAGGCTATTCTTGTCCCTCACCAACAGCCCGTTGAACCAACAAATAAACGAAAAAAAGTTTAACCTTGAATAAATGACTTAAAAATTGCACATCACGTTTATTACTGGTTAGCAGTGTTGTGTGTAAAGGGAATTCTACCACTTTAGATGTTTACTCAGGGTGAATATTTTCCTTGATCTTGTGTTTGGCGGGATTCCTATCAAAAAACTATATTTAGCAACTAGCCAGAACCCTATTGTCTATATGTCACCGTCGTGAAATTCTTGTGTAATAACTGTGTTTGATTGTCGATTGAGCCATTCCTATATGTTGTAGAGCCAAATTAATTGTCACCTTCAACAATCTACAAATAAAATCAGCAAAGGTTCTATTGCTGAGATGTAAACAGTCATCCATTGATATGAAATGGTTCATTGTAGAGAAATTTGCAGACTTCTGTTTGTTCACAGTGATGGTGATGGGAACCAGGGGTTGCAATGTCATCCACACAAATAGTCATTTTATTTACTGTCCAAAACGAACAGGGACCCCACATGTGTCCTATAAGTTTTTATATGCAATGGTGATGATAAATTAGTGATAAATCAGAAAAAATACATTTTTATTGGTACTAGTTTGCCATGCAAAGCCCTGCATGCACCTCTCCACCATACATTAAGCAGTCGTGGGCTGGAGGTTAGGGACGCACCTTGTGACCAGAAGGTTGCTCGTTTGATCCCCTGAGCCAACTGTATGTGACTGAAGTGCCCTTGAGCAAGACACCTAACCCCCAACTGCTCCCCGGGCTCTGCGGATAGGGCTGCCCACCACTCCGGGCAAGTGTGCTCACTGCCCCCTAGTGTGTGTCTTCACTAGTATGTATGTGAGTGTTAAACTGCACAGATGGGTTAAATGCAGAGGTGAATTTCTCCATTGTGGGACTAATAAAGGGTAACTTAAGTTAAAAAGCCATGTGTTTTAGGCCGTAATCTTATCTCAGAACTATGGTGAAATGATGACCGAGACATCAGGCAGCATGTTCATAACCATTATATTTAATAGCTTTCTGTGAGGGAGCCTTTGTATGCATTATATTGTATTAATATGTATTAAATTTCCCCCATTGTGGGACTAATAAGGGTCACTTAATCTTACTCTTAATCTTAATCTTAATTAAACGTCTCGGACATCTGGTTGTAGTCACCACCACTGTGAACAGTTAGTTTTGGCCCTGCAAGCTGATTGGTTGAGAAGCGTAACCGTGCTGTTATTTCGCCATAATATCACAGGTTTTTCACATTGTATCACTCCGCTGAGACGCCGTTGCTAAGCAACGAGTTTGACAGCTGTAGAAGACGCTCAAGCCATTTGAATGTTTTTACTTTCTGCACACTCCGTCTCGGGTTCTATTGCTTAAGTATAGAATCCTTGGGCATCTTTTCATACGTGGACATCAGAGCCGTTTTTCTGAGAACATGCTAGCTAACTGGCATGCTGCCTAACTAGCAGTCTGCAGCAGAAAGAAACCTTTGACTGCACTTGGGGTTTAAACTGATATTACTGTCTCAAATTGGAAGAGTCTCGCTGCTTCACAATCTTCAGTGAGTCCAGTGTGCAGAGCTGCCAGCTGTGTGACAGACTATCGTTTAGCTTTATAAACAGGCGTTCTTACGCAAGTGCATGGGTTTATAAAAGTAGTTATCAGGTTGGTTATTTGAGTGACTTCTCTGTTTTTGAAAATTTGAATGTATTAAATATTATGGAAATATTTATCCTGTATTGTAAATGTCCTAGTGTCATATTTCTGGCATATTGCCCACTTCGTGTTTGTGTTTGTCTGACCACAGACAGCAAAGACGAGCTCATGAGTCCGACTTCCCCTGGGAATGGGGTCATTGCTCCACCTAAAAAGGTCAAAGGGGTAGGTTTTGGAGATATTTTCCGGGAAGGCTCGGTGAAGCTGAGAGTGCGACTGCCGTCAGAGTCTGAGGAGAAGAATGAAAAGGTAAGCTTAGTTTAATTTCACTGCACTGCTTACACGCCAACACTCAAAACAATACTGTGCACTTAACAGCAGGTAAAACTCTAAAATACAGTTACAATTTTAGAGCTTGTTTACATCTCACAAAAAGTCAAGGAGCTTTTATTGTCATTCCATCTATGTGCAAATACAGTGGAGCGAAGTTACGTTCCTCCAAGACCAACATGGTGGAACATGGAGCAAAATAATACACTACAAACTGCAAACGTGCAGACGTAAGTGCGCAAATGTTAAATTAGAAACAATATAATAAATTAAACACACAGACACAGTAAACAGACAGGACAGTGCAGCGCCAACACAGCACTCATTTCTGAACATGAGGTAGTGAGAATAAGGTGCAGAGATATTTAACATGCTATGCTATGTAGGTATACTTGGACAGATTGACATGTGAGCACAGCAGTTAATGAGGTGGAAATATACAGTACTTGAGTAGAATACAGTATTGGCAGCAATGTTTCAGATAGCACAATAACAGGAGTTTCTTATCCGGATGATATTTGGATGTACTTTGGCTGTGTTCCATTAACACTATTCATTAATTTGTGTCCTGATGAGGTCCAGTTTTCCACCTCAATGTACATAATTTTTTCATTCTGGTAACCAAACTGGTAAACATAGTTTCTCGCCTGTTACTACCAGTGTATTATATACTGTCAATCAGTGGTGGACAGTAACTAAGTAAATGTAATTAGTTTCTGTACTTAAGTATTTTTTCGTGTATCTGTACTGAAGTTTTTCCATTCTGGGCGACTTTTTACTTTCACTCCACTGCATTTCAGAGTCTAATATCTGACTTTTTCCTCCACTACATTTTGAGAAATCTGTCGTTCCTTTTGGTTTCTGTGTGTATAAAAACGTAACATGTCAAAACGAAAGAAGCGCAAAGCAAGAGCACCAATCAGGGCACAGCGGTCACTTTGTTTAGAGCTTGTTTTGACCTGTTGGTCATACCGACCCAGTGCAGCACACGGTTCAACATCAGAGCAGCAGCGTAAAATTTTGGGAGAGTCTGTTCAACATAAATGATGAACTAACCTAACTTTGTGTAAATAGAGCACAATATAGAAATATGTCCACATATGCAGTCGTGACTGACGCGGCTTTTTTCTGAATTTATACAAACACCATTTCATTTTATAGTAAATTAGTTTGGGCTGGTTTATGTTTATGAACAGAGACCTACAGATCAACATAGTAAAGGAGCTCATTTGTGATCCTGAGTTTAAAGCCAGTTTTTATTAAACTTAAACTTGGAACTAAGTTGTAAATAAATCTTAAACTGAAACTTTGCTTGTTTGTAAAAAGTGATTTCAGAGCCACTCGGTTCTCCCTGATGGAAACTGTTTACCTTCAGCTTTTTGTGCTTATGATCATTTTAATAGACGTCAGCGTCACTAATTAATGACGTTCTATTAAAAGACAGAGAGACACTGGAGGATTTTCACCTGAAATGAGTTCATGAAGCGAGTCTTGTTATAAAATGATAACAGGACATCAGAGCCATAATTACTCTTTTAGTACTTTTACTTTATACTTAAGTACATTTGAAGGCAAATACTTTAATACCTTTACTCAAGTGGAGGTCTAAAGGGAGGAACTTCTACTTTTACTGGAGTAATATTTTACCTTGGGTGTCTCTGCTTTAACTCAAGTACATGGTTTGTGTACTTTGTTCACCACTGCTGTCAAAACTTCACTACTGCCCAGAGGACATGGAAGAAAAGTGAAGGTTTATGTTACTGTATGCAGATAAAGTAAGCGCATTCCATTTACAGTTTTCTTAGTTTGTGTTGAATTGTTTGAGGGATCCGATCACAGTCTGATAACAATGCATCCTGGGTGCATTTAAACAGACTTTTATGGGGTCAGATTGAGTGGTGCACAGTGTAAACAGCCGCATAGTGGCTACAATGTTCTAGACTACATTTCCTCAATAGGAACTTTTTGCAGTACAAAAACTGGCCTGTCAGTCTCTGGAATTTAACGCAGTCACACCATCTACTATAGATGTGTTTTGAGTCAAATGTGTTTTCTTTTCTTGTACTAGATACAGGGAACACAACTTGAAATTAAACTGTGTGGTAATAATTTAGATAATTTAGAACCACTTTGCCAACTGTATTTTGCACACTGTGAAATTAGACCTCTACATTTAACCCATCCGTGCAGTGAAACACCCACGTATATATGCACACTAGTGAACACGCACACTAGGGGGCAGTGAGCACACTTGCCCGGAGCGGAGGGCAGCCCTATCCACGGCGCCCAGGGAGCAACTGGGGGTTAGACTCCAGCCCACGACTACCCCTGGTAATCAACCATGCCCTGTATACACTGCAGATAGATGCAGAAAACACTGGAGTATTCTTTAAAGGGCCCAGATAAAGGGCATGTCTCTCATTTTTATATTTTTCTTTCATTTTTGGATTTTTCCCCTGCAGGAAAAATATTTTGCAGTATCTTTTTATCCCTTAGAATTTAACCTACTGTGTTTGTTACTGTGCCTTTAAAAGTAACTACATACCACTACTTTCAGCTAACTCCACCCCTGGCTCAACTTTTTAAAAATGCTCAAAAATGAGAGGGCACTGCATTGATCTGAACGACAGAACATTCCCTTCAGGAACTCCATTCCCAACAGGTCCACGTTTGAGTCCTGATTTCTTAGACGCACTGAATTCCAAATGAATACATTGGGTTTCTTTGAACGCTTTCTATCTAAGTTTCATTCAGTTTGACATCAAGGTCGCAGACTGCATTACCAGTCAGCCAGGTTTGCTACAGCTGCCCTAAAACCTTATGTTCTGCAAGCTGTTCATGTTACTTACCGGTGTTACAGAAAAAATCATTGATGCGCGCCCTAGGGTTTGAGTTGCGAAGGGAAACTTGAATCAGATGTAACACCAGCAGCTTTTTATGGAGACTTTTAAGAATCCTCACTTAATCGGTACAGACAGCTGACATTTATGACTGGCTTTCATATTTATGAGTGTGGTACGAGTAGGGCGTCATCAGAGTGTGGTAATGTTGTTTGTCTGATTTGCATACTGACTGAAATACCAAGACACATCAGCCACGCCTGTAGCTGAGTTGAACCAGAGGAGCGCTGCAGAGGCGGAACTGACCATGAAAAAAATATTTTTACAGTTTGGAAACTGTAAAAACAGTTTCGCTTAAAACAGTTTGGGTTTTAAGCGAGTCTGGTATGTTTTAATATTCCAGAACAGTGCATTTTAGCTGTTATTGAAAAAAAAAAAGGTCTTAGGGTGTAGTTACTCTAAGGTTGATATATATGTAAGTGGTCTTTGTTCTGATTGGCTGCTCTGTATTGAGCTGCATTCAAAAAGCAGTCCAAGCTGAAACACTCCTTTTAACTTCACCATGAATGGGTGGGGCTAAACCTGTGCAGGCTGAATAGGCGGCTATATATAACTGCATTGTTTTTGTGACAAATGGGGTTTTCAACATAGGCTGTTTTTGCAGCTTAGTTTCCATATATAGACTGTGGAGTGTAGGGTACGTTTTAAATTTTTTAAAACATTTACATACCACATCAAAGGCTTTTTATTTTAAGAAAGCATGGAAAAGTCAGTTTTCCACAACAACTGCCAATGCAGTTTAGTGCTTGATGGTCATATAATCTCTTCTATCCTGAGAGCTGCTTACTCCATATAACTGGGTGCTGGAGCAGGGAAGAGTAATTACAGGTGCAGCTGCATTACTAGAAGCCGTGCCAATGTTTGCTCAGATCCTGGGAGTACAGTAAGGTAGCCGGTTCCATTGTGATCCCTTCCTTTTGCAACGCCGCCTCATTTCTGGAGATTATTGTTAAAGGTTGCTATTTCCCATCTCTCAAGCATGACCCACTTTTTTCCTCCCTTTTTTCTGGCTTGCACATGTGGCTGCACTTCTGGAGCAGAATGCCTATTTTTAAGAGTGTTTTTTTTTTCTATGTGCACCAGACCAAACTTCAGCTCCAGTGTTGTATTTGTGAGTTGTATAGCAGCGTCAAGTAAACACATCCGCTTAGAAGCAACGTGCCAATAACAGTTATGTTAACAGACCTCGTCAAAATGAGTCAGAAGTGGTGGACTGGCAGCATGCCTGAAAGGTGAAGCAAAAAAAAAAAACAAAAGGAAAACGGTTTTGTACTTTTTTTTTTTTTTTTTTTTTTTTCCTCATGAAATCAAGATTTGTATTCACAGACCACCTCACGTTTAGGTAGCTGATTCAAACCTGTCCTTAATGTGAACGAACCGGCGTCCTGAAATGAGCCTCATGAGCTCATCCTACTCAGTAACATCACGTGACTGAATCAGTTTAACTAATAATGGAGGCTGAAGAATGACATTTTGTTCCAGTGTGGACAAGTTATGTCAAGGAGTGACCATAAAGACCGCTTGACTTGCCTTGAATTTTCTGGGAAATGGCAAGGCCAAGTGGACAGTGGTATGGTAAAACTGATATTGAAACAAGCAGCTGGTGTCTCGAGATGCTGTAGGTTAAAAATGAACTATTAGTAACTTAAATAATAAGTATAGATAAAAGAAATGCGTATTCTTTTTTGTGGACAGTTTAAACTTCAAAAACTGGCAAATAGATAGTGGACTTCTTTCAGAGAGCTCCATTTTACACCTACTGATTAAATGGCAGTGCCTATTTGTTAGTAATGGTGTCAGTGGAGGACTCATGGGTAAAGCAATATATGAATAAATGGTGAACTCTCCTTCTTAAACAATGAACTCCCAGTGGTGGATGAAGTACACAAATCATGTACTCGAGTTAAAGTAAAGACAACCAAGGTAAAATATTACTCCAGTAAAAGCTCCTCCCTTTAGACCTCCACTTGAGTAAACGTACTAAAGTATTTGCCTTCAAATGTACTTAAGTATAAAGTAAAAGTAGTAAAAGATTAATTATGGCTCTGATGTCCTGTTATCATTTTATAACAAGACTCGCTTCATGAACTCATTTTATTTATTAGCAACTTAGTTCCAAGTTTAAGTTTAATAAAAACTGGCTTTAAACTCAGGATCACAAATGAGTTTCCTTTAATATATTGATCTTTACACAAAGTTAGGTTAGTTCATCATTTATGTTGAACAGACTCTCCCAAAATTTTACGCTGCTGACGTTGAACCGTGTGCTGCACTGGGTCGGTATGACCAGCAGGTCAAAACAAGCTCTAAACAAAGTGACCGCTGTGCCCTGATTGGTGCTCTTGCTTTGCACTTCTTTTGTTTTGACATGTTACATTTTTATACACACAGAAACCAAAAGGAACGACAGATTTCTCAAAATGTAGTGGAGGAAAAAGTCAGATATTAGACTCTGAAATGTAGTGGAGTGAAAGTAAAAAATGGAAATACCTCAGTAAAGTACAGATACAATAAAAATACTACTTATGTACCACCACTGTGAACTCCTTTTTTTCTGATCTTTCTTTGTTCCCTTCAAAGTACGTGAAAGTTTAATGTATGGTTTTGTCTAATCCTGACCCCTCTGGTCTGAACATGGCACCCCATGGTATGACTCACTTAGTGTATATGACTGCATGCATGTGCGTGTCTTTGTCGCTGCCATGGCTTTAAACCCATCTATGCTTCTGCCTCATTTCAGCCGATCCCATCATTACCATCTGCTGCTAAGCCTACCCACTTGAGCACGCCAGATGCTCAGAAAGTGGAGAAAGATGGGGAAAGCAAAGGAAAGGGTAAGTGTCTGGCCTGCATGCTATCGTACTACCATCAAAGTACACATTTATACTTTCAGAGCTCAAATTGCTTGGTTATAGGCAAAAATTAGGCAATTACAATCAGAATTATTTAGGAAGAAAACATTGTTATTTAACATACTCAAGTACTCAGTTTAGCACTCCAGGTGCCAGTATTCAAATATTGTTATCAGTATTTGGGAATTTGCTACATTCCAGTACAGGAAGAAAATATGCAAGCCATCTGTTTTGTGAAGTGCTCAGCTTTACGGTAAAACATGACAGTTTCCTTGTATTTTTGAGTGTGTGTATATTATTCTATGTATATTGTATTACCGGTGTATTATCTCATTATAAAGTTTAAAAACTCACTGGTAAAAAAAAAGGTGATAATACAAGGAACAAAGTTAAATATGGCATTTTTCTCCAAAAAAGGCATAACATTATGACCACCTCCTTGTTTCTACACTCATTGTCCATTTTGTCAGCTCCACTTATACACTGCTCAAAAAAATAAAGGGAACACTCAAATAACACATCCTAGATCTGAATGAATGAAATATTCTCATTGAATACTTTGTTCTGTACAAAGTTGAATGTGCTTACAACAAAATTACACAGAAATCATGAATGGAAATCAAATTTATTAACCAATGGAGGCCTGGATTTGGAGTCACACACAAAATTAAAGTGGAAAAACACACGACAGGCTGATCCAACTTTGATGTAATGTCCTTAAAACAAGTCAAAATGAGGCTCAGTATTGTGTGTGGCCTCCACGTGCCTGTATGACCTCCCTACAACGCCTGGGCATGCTCCTGATGAGGTGGTGGATGGTCTCCTGAGGGATCTCCTCCCAGACCTGGACTAAAGCATCCGCCAACTCCTGGACAGTCTGTGGTGCAACGTGGCGTTGGTGGATGGAGCGAGAGATGATGTCCCAGATGTGCTCAATCGGATTCAGGTCTGGGGAGCGGGCGGGCCAGTCCATAGCTTCAATGCCTTCATCTTGCAGGAACTGCTGACACACTCCAGCCACATGAGGTCTAGCTTTGTCCTGCATTAGGAGGAACCCAGGGCCAACCGCACCAGCATATGGTCTCACAAGGGGTCTGAGGATCTCATCTCGGTACCTAATGGCAGTCAGGCTACCTCTGGCGAGCACATGGAGGGCTGTGCGGCGCTCCAAAGAAATGCCACCCCACACCATTACTGACCCACTGCCAAACCGGTCATGCTGTTGGATGCTGCAGACAGCAGATTGCTCTCCACGGCGCCTCCAGACTCTGTCACGTCTGTCACATGTGCTCAATGTGATCCTGCTTTCATCTGTGGAGAGCACAAGGGCGCCAGTGGCAAATTTGCCAATCCTGGTGTTCTCTGGCAAATGCCAAGCGTCCTGCACAGTGTTGGGCTGTGAGCACAACCCCCATCTGTGGACATCGGGCCCTCATACCATCCTCATGGAGTCGGTTTCTAACCGTTTGTGCAGACACATGCACATTTGTGGCCTGCTGGAGGTCATTTTGCAGGGCTCTGGCAGTGCTCCTCCTGTTCCTCCTTGCACAAAGGTGGAGGTAGCGGTAATGCTGCTGAGTTGTTGCCCTCCTACGGCCTCCTCCACGTCTTCTGGTGTACTGGCCTGTCTCCTGGTAGTGCGTCCAGCCTCTGGACACTATGCTGACAGACACAGCAAACCTTCTTGCCACAGCTTGCATTGATGTGCCATCCTGGATGAGCTGCACTACCTGAGCCACTTGTGTGGGTTGTAGAGTCCGTCTCATGCTACCACGAGTGTGGAAGCACCACCAACGTTCAAAAGTAACCAAAACATCAGGCAGAAAGCAGAAAGGTACTGAGAAGTGGTCTGTGGTCTCCACCTGCGGAACCACTCATTTATTGAATGTGTTTTGCTAATTGCCAACAATTTCCACCTGTTGTCTATTCCATTTGCACAACAGCTGTGAAATTGATTGTCAATCAGTGTTGCTTCCTAAATGGACAGTTTGATTTCACAGAAGTTTGATTTACTTGGAGTTATACTGTGTTGTTTAAGTGTTCCCTTTATTTTTTTGAGCAGTGTATATAGGTGCCCTTTGTAGTTCTACAGTTACAGACTGTCGTCCATCTGTTTCTCTGATACTTTGTTAGCCCCCTCTTACCCTGTTCTTCCTGGTCAGGACCCCCATGGACCCTCACAGAGCAAGTTCTTTTTGAGTGGTGGGTCATTCTCAGCACTGCAGTAACACTGACGTGGTGGTGATGTGTTAGTGTGTGTTGCGCTGGTCTGAGTGGATCAGATACAGCAGTGCTGCTGGAGTTTTTAAACACCTCAGTGTCACAGCTGGACTGAAAATAGTCCACCAACCAAAAAGATCCAGCCAACAGCGTCCTGTGGGCAGCGTCCTGTGACCACTGATGAAGGACTAGAGGATGACCAACACAAACTGTGCAGCAGCAGATGAACTATCGTCTCTGACTTTACATCTACATCAAGGTAGACCGACAAGATTGGAGTGTCTAACAGAGTGAACAGTGAGTGGACACAGTGTTTAAAAACTCCAGCAGCACTGCTGTGTCTGATCCACTCATACCAGCGCAACACACACACACCACCACATCAGTGCTACTGCAGTGCTGACAATGATCCACCACCCAAATAGTACCTGCTCTGTGAGGGTCCATGAGGGTCCTGACCACTGAAGAACAGGGTAAAAGGGGGCTAACAAAGTATCAGAGGAACAGATGAACTACAGTCTGTAACTGTAGAACTACAAAGTGCACCTATACAGTAAGTGGAGCTGATAAAATGGACAGTGAGTTTAGAAACACGGTGGTCATAATGTTACGCCTGATCTTTGTATATTATCCAGTTTGATTATATATGACATGCTAATGTGTTAATCCTTCTTGTTTACAGTAAAGGAATACTGCAAGGCCACCTTTAATTATGAGGCTATGAATCAGGATGAGCTGGACTTTAAGGAAGGTGACATCATTCATTTACTGAGTAAGGTGAGTTGAACAGATTGACTAACCTCTGAGAGGCTCTGACAACACAGGAGATATTACAACCCCAATTCCATAAAAGTTGGGACGCTGTGCAGAATGTAAGCAAAGATAGAATGCAGTGATGTGCAAATCATGTAAACCATGTTTTCAAAGGAAAATACTACAAAGACAACATATCAAATATTGAAACTGAGAGATTTTATTGTTTTTGAAAAACATGCCCATTTTGAATTTGATGCAGTGATTTCCACTTTAGAATCATGTCTATTTTTAATGCCTGGGGGCCCAAAGATCACAGCCAGCAAGTACTGTTTTTTGGCCCTGTCTCTTAAATTCAGAGATTTTTCTCTGAATCTTCTAGTGTCCGTATGTACCGTAGATGATGAAAAGCAGAAGCTCTTCGCCATTTTATATTGACAGACGTTATTCCTGCGTTGTTGCACTATTTGGTCATACAGTCTTTTACAGAGTGTTGAACCCCTCCTCATGTTTTCTTCTGGAAGACTCCGGCTCTCTGAGATGCTGTTTTACAAATCATGTTACTGACCTGTTGCCAATTAACCACCAGGTTTTTTTTTTTTGGCAGCATTACACAAATTTCTCAGCCTATTGTTGGCAACAAATTCAAAATGAGCATTTTGAGTATTTTTCAAAAAACAATACAATTTTTCAGTTTCAGCATTTGATTTGTTGTCTTTGTACTATTTTCAGTGAGATGGAGGGTTTAAATGATTTGCACATCATTGCATTTTGTTTTTATTTACATTTTGCAAAAGGTCCCAACTTTTTTGGAAATGGGGTTGTAAATATTACTTGGGCTACAATTTTGCCTATTCTCCAGGGCATAGCAGCAGATCTTCTGCATTCCTCTTGAAAATGCTATTTTAATTATGACGAAAGGTGCAAAAACAAAGGAGCAGATTATTTTTATTTACATTGTTATGCAATGGACATTTTATCATTACTTCTTTGTTGGCCATCTGTGGGCTGCTGTGTGAAGTAGCTAAATGATGTTGCCACTCAGTGTCACTACATGCTGCTCTGTTGTGAAGCCAAATCCTGATGACTGCTAGTAGCCACAGTAAGCTCAGACTTGCTTGTGTAAGCATGGTTTTGAGTGGACGGGAGGGCAGCAGTCTTCTCCAGTAGCATCAAACAGTAGCAGAAGGATCTGAGTTGGGAGGAAGATGAAGTTCTTTGTAATGCTGTGCTTCCTGTCAGTGTAAACTTTCTCAGACTTCTTTTTCTTCATGTCTTCTGTGATGATGGAAAGCATTGGTGGTCCATTGGTAGGCAGCCATGCAGTGAGTGGATTATTATTGGCATTGCAGTTCTAAGTCCTACAGGTGTGACATATTAGATATTTGTAAATCAATTGTCAGTAAAAGAAAACAAGCTTGTTCCAGTCTAATTATTTACACTTTAACTCCACCTTGTGGTCAGCGCTGGTACAACAGCTCCAATTCCAGCTTAATAGTACATTTGGAATGTCTAGGTGTGCTAATCAGAGAGATTCAATGTGTTGTTTTGTTGTCATCACTTTTCAGGTGGCATGTTGTTTAATCTACAGTTGATAAACAGTGTGCCAGCCTGAGATGTTTGCTAACTTGCTCTGTTTGACTGTTTTAGGACACAGGGGAGCCTGGCTGGTGGAAAGGAGAACTAAATGGCAAACAGGGAGTGTTTCCTGACAACTTCGTGATGCTGATTCCAGAGACAGACAAAGAGGTAAAGTGCTAATAATGAGTGCGTCACCATATGCTCTCTATGTTCTCTTTTGACAGCTAATTAGCCTGCCTATGCTGGGCTTATTTGTCTTTATTATCCTTTAACCTATATAGTGCTTACCTGGTTGGATGCTCTGCTTGAAATGAGCGTCATTCACTTTCACTGGGCAGTAGTTCGCAGTATTGTCCTGTTCCATTAATTGTTTTTGAAGGTGTTCACTGCTGTGTAATTTTCTCCCGGCAGAAAACACTGACCATTGTATTTTGCTTCTAGTTTTGAAGAGTATTTAAAAAGTGTCTTTCATGTTGTTTAGGCACTTGTATTCAGAGGCTCTGTTAAGCAGTCTCCAAAACAAGAACCCGAAGAAGTAAGGAAGCTCTTTTTGTTTTACTGTTTGATTTACGTTAATTTGGCTTACCAGAAGTGTGTAAACTAAATGTTTTCCATAGGAATGTACTGTTGTGGAATTGCTAAGCTAATACGATAACTAGGATTAAGTGCTGTACACTTTCTCTAAATAATACTGAGGTAAATGTTGGACATTCACAGAACATGTTAGATTCTTGCTGACTGAAGCTACACTGACACAAGTTTAGATGATGAGGACTTAAATCTAAGGAAATTGAACAACTGGTGTTGGAGCGACAGCAAAAATCTAAAATGAATCCTTTGTGTTTAAATGTGTAGCCTACTGGCTAACTTAACATTTAGTGTACCAAGCAGGCTACAAATCTAAACAGTGCCAATTAGCTCACATGCCACCAATTAGTAAGGCCCCTCACCACCAGTCAGTGAGCTCACACGCCACCAATTAGTAAGGCCCCTCACCACCAGTCAGTGAGCTCACCTGCCACCAGTTAGTAAGGCCCCTCACCATTAGTCAGTGAGCTCACATGCCACCAATTAGTAAGGCCCCTCACCACCAGTCAGTGAGCTCACACGCCACCAATTAGTAAGGCCCCTCACCACCAGTCAGTGAGCTCACATGCCACCAGTTAGTAAGGCCCCTCACCACCAGTCAGTGAGCTCACATGCCACCAATTAGTAAGGCCCCTCACCACCAGTCAGTGAGCTCACACGCCGCCAATTTGTAAGGCCCCTCACCACCAGTCAGTGAGCTCACCTGCCACCAGTTAGTAAGGCCCCTCACCACCAGTCAGTGAGCTCACACGCCACCAATTAGTAAGGCCCCTCACCACCAGTCAGTGAGCTCACCTGCCACCAGTTAGTAAGGCCCCTCACCATTAGTCAGTGAGCTCACCTGCCACCAGTTAGTAAGGCCCCTCACCATTAGTCAGTGAGCTCACATGCCACCAATTAGTAAGGCCCCTCACCACCAGTCAGTGAGCTCACACGCCACCAATTAGTAAGGCCCCTCACCACCAGTCAGTGAGCTCACACGCCACCAATTTGTAAGGCCCCTCACCACCAGTCAGTGAGCTCACCTGCCACCAGTTAGTAAGGCCCCTCACCACCAGTCAGTGAGCTCACACGCCACCAATTAGTAAGGCCCCTCACCACCAGTCAGTGAGCTCACCTGCCACCAGTTAGTAAGGCCCCTCACCATTAGTCAGTGAGCTCACCTGCCACCAGTTAGTAAGGCCCCTCACCATTAGTCAGTGAGCTCACATGCCACCAATTAGTAAGGCCCCTCACCACCAGTCAGTGAGCTCACACGCCACCAATTAGTAAGGCCCCTCACCACCAGTCAGTGAGCTCACACGCCACCAATTAGTAAGGCCCGTCACCACCAGTCAGTGAGCTCACATGCCACCAGTTAGTAAGGCCCCTCACCACCAGTCAGTGAGCTCACATACCACCAATTAGTAAGGCCCCTCACCACCAGTCAGTGAGCTCACACGCCACCAATTTGTAAGGCCCCTCACCACCAGTCAGTGAGCTCACCTGCCACCAGTTAGTAAGGCCCCTCACCATTAGTCAGTGAGCTCACACGCCACCAATTAGTAAGGCCCCTCACCACCAGTCAGTGAGCTCACACGCCACCAATTAGTAAGGCCCCTCACCACCAGTCAGTGAGCTCACCTGCCACCAGTTAGTAAGGCCCCTCACCATTAGTCAGTGAGCTCACCTGCCACCAGTTAGTAAGGCCCCTCACCATTAGTCAGTGAGCTCACATGCCACCAATTAGTAAGGCCCCTCACCACCAGTCAGTGAGCTCACACGCCACCAATTAGTAAGGCCCCTCACCACCAGTCAGTGAGCTCACACGCCACCAATTTGTAAGGCCCCTCACCACCAGTCAGTGAGCTCACCTGCCACCAGTTAGTAAGGCCCCTCACCACCAGTCAGTGAGCTCACACGCCACCAATTAGTAAGGCCCCTCACCACCAGTCAGTGAGCTCACCTGCCACCAGTTAGTAAGGCCCCTCACCATTAGTCAGTGAGCTCACCTGCCACCAGTTAGTAAGGCCCCTCACCATTAGTCAGTGAGCTCACATGCCACCAATTAGTAAGGCCCCTCACCACCAGTCAGTGAGCTCACACGCCACCAATTAGTAAGGCCCCTCACCACCAGTCAGTGAGCTCACACGCCACCAATTAGTAAGGCCCCTCACCACCAGTCAGTGAGCTCACACGCCACCAATTAGTAAGGCCCGTCACCACCAGTCAGTGAGCTCACATGCCACCAGTTAGTAAGGCCCCTCACCACCAGTCAGTGAGCTCACATACCACCAATTAGTAAGGCCCCTCACCACCAGTCAGTGAGCTCACACGCCACCAATTTGTAAGGCCCCTCACCACCAGTCAGTGAGCTCACCTGCCACCAGTTAGTAAGGCCCCTCACCATTAGTCAGTGAGCTCACACGCCACCAATTAGTAAGGCCCCTCACCACCAGTCAGTGAGCTCACACGCCACCAATTAGTAAGGCCCCTCACCACCAGTCAGTGAGCTCACACATCACCAATTAGTAAGGCCCCTCACCACCAGTCAGTGAGCTCACCTGCCACCAATTAGTAAGGCCCCTCACCACCAGTCAGTGAGCTCACCTGCCACCAGTTAGTAAGGCCCCTCACCATTAGTCAGTGAGCTCACATGCCACCAATTAGTAAGGCCCCTCACCACCAGTCAGTGAGCTCACACGCCACCAATTAGTAAGGCCCCTCACCACCAGTCAGTGAGCTCACACGCCACCAATTAGTAAGGCCCCTCACCACCAGTCAGTGAGCTCACACGCCACCAATTAGTAAGGCCCGTCACCACCAGTCAGTGAGCTCACATGCCACCAGTTAGTAAGGCCCCTCACCACCAGTCAGTGAGCTCACATACCACCAATTAGTAAGGCCCCTCACCACCAGTCAGTGAGCTCACACGCCACCAATTTGTAAGGCCCCTCACCACCAGTCAGTGAGCTCACCTGCCACCAGTTAGTAAGGCCCCTCACCATTAGTCAGTGAGCTCACACGCCACCAATTAGTAAGGCCCCTCACCACCAGTCAGTGAGCTCACACGCCACCAATTAGTAAGGCCCCTCACCACCAGTCAGTGAGCTCACACATCACCAATTAGTAAGGCCCCTCACCACCAGTCAGTGAGCTCACCTGCCACCAATTAGTAAGGCCCCTCACCACCAGTCAGTGAGCTCACCTGCCACTAGTTAGTAAGGCCCCTCACCATTAGTCAGTGAGCTCACATGCCACCAATTAGTAAGGCCCCTCACCACCAGTCAGTGAGCTCACCTGCCACCAGTTAGTAAGGCCCCTCACCATTAGTCAGTGAGCTCACATGCCACCAATTAGTAAGGCCCCTCACCACCAGTCAGTGAGCTCACACGCCACCAATTAGTAAGGCCCCTCACCACCAGTCAGTGAGCTCACATGCCACCAATTAGTAAGGCCCCTCACCACCAGTCAGTGAGCTCACATGCCACCAATTAGTAAGGCCCCTCACCACCAGTCAGTGAGCTCACATGCCACCAATTAGTAAGGCCCCTCACCACCAGTCAGTGAGCTCACATGCCACCAATTTGTAAGGCCCCTCACCACCAGTCAGTGAGCTCACCTGCCACCAGTTAGTAAGGCCCCTCACCATTAGTCAGTGAGCTCACATGCCACCAATTAGTAAGGCCCCTCACCACCAGTCAGTGAGCTCACATGCCACCAATTAGTAAGGCCCCTCACCACCAGTCAGTGAGCTCACATGCCACCAATTAGTAAGGCCCCTCACCACCAGTCAGTGAGCTCACATGCCACCAATTTGTAAGGCCCCTCACCACCAGTCAGTGAGCTCACCTGCCACCAGTTAGTAAGGCCCCTCACCATTAGTCAGTGAGCTCACATGCCACCAATTAGTAAGGCCCCTCACCACCAGTCAGTGAGCTCACACGCCACCAATTAGTAAGGCCCCTCACCACCAGTCAGTGAGCTCACATGCCACCAATTAGTAAGGCCCCTCACCACCAGTCAGTGAGCTCACATGCCACCAATTAGTAAGGCCCCTCACCACCAGTCAGTGAGCTCACATGCCACCAATTAGTAAGGCCCCTCACCACCAGTCAGTGAGCTCACATGCCACCAATTAGTAAGGCCCCTCACCACCAGTCAGTGAGCTCACATGCCACCAATTAGTAAGGCCCCTCACCACCAGTCAGTGAGCTCACACGCCACCAATTAGTAAGGCCCCTCACCACCAGTCAGTGAGCTCACACATCACCAATTAGTAAGGCCCCTCACCATCAGTCAGTGAGCTCACACGCCACCAATTAGTAAGGCCCCTCACCATCAGTCAGTGAGCTCACACGCCACCAATTAGTAAGGCCCCTCACCATCAGTCAGTGAGCTCACATGCCACCAATTAGTAAGGCCCCTCACCACCAGTCAGTGAGCTCACATGCCACCAATTAGTAAGGCCCCTCATCACCAGTCAGTGAGCTCCCCTAATAACTTTGTAAATTGCCAGATTGGTTATATTTGGCAGCTTACTAGACAGACGGAACAAAATTTTTAAATACAATTGTAATTTTTAAATCCTGTGGTATATCTTATCCTATATTGTCATACGATCCAGCCCTAATAATAACTGATCATTAACACCCTCTTCTGGCATATAGAGTTATCAGTACCTGATATTGATTTGCATTTTAACATTAGAATCTGACGTGACATTTTTTCTGACACTTTATATGAACACATTTTCAGGGCCGCTTAAAGTGGCTGGTGAATGTAACATTAGCTTTCTGAAGTTCTCACTGGTAAAGCAGTGGCTTTCCTGTGGGGAATCATACCACCAATCCCCACCAATGGGACCGAGGTCTATGTATTAAAGTGAGCTGAAAAGAAAGGAAATGCCCAGCATTAAACACAAAATAATTTAGTCATTAGTTATCGGCAGTAATTTCAGTATTAGTAAAAATGAATTTCTCATTTATCATTGAATAATATAACAGCCATTGGTATAAGTACCCAGTTTTACACACTTACTTTTCTCTGTTTTGTGGCCTCCACTATTGCCTTTTACTTGATTATCATGAGCCATCAGTGATTACTTGTTTCATAGAGGTCCCTGTATCTTGTGATCCACAAATACTTAAAGCCTAGATCTCTAGTTTCGATTTTTTTCAGGTCATTGAGCTCATCCCCAGAGGGGCTTTCCAGCCACCCCATGACAAAACATTGGAGGGACCCGACTTTTGACACTGGCGCTTGTTATTGTTGTTCAGCAGCAAAACTCTATCTAGAGAAGAACTGGGGAGATTGTGTGAGCAGTGGTTTCGCTTCTTCATGTCCTTTAAGCAGCAAGGCTGTGTAAACCCCACCCAACATTCAGAGGGTTCATGAAGTGATACGCTCGGGGGCATAAAGGGTGGCGACTTGCGCCCTAATCAGCCTGAATGTGTGCCTTTGTGCGGCTTTGGCTGTTTTCAGCAGGAATGTGACGAGCCGAAGCTCATGTGATGGCAAATGACGGCATGGCCCACAGTTCACAAAGCCAAGAGAGGCACTCAGCGCTCCAGAAGTGGATGCGGAAAGCAGACAGCCGTACCTCCGGTAGCTCTAAATTAAGGCATGTGACGAAGGAGCTCATAAAAGGAAGTATTGTCTTTAGGGAAACAAGTCAACCGTGGTGTATAAACAGTATTATCGTGAGATAGCTGTGCCAAGGAAATGTGATGGGGATGTTGTTGCTTTACACATCAGACTGAACACATCATAGCTTGGTTGAAGTGAATGGATATTCACTGAGAAACCACCATTGCCGCATTTGTGCTCTGTTAATAATAACATTAATAGCGAAGCGAAGCTGATGATTCAATTCAAATCTCGATACTGGGTTCACAATTCTGTGTTCTCATGATATTTTGAACACTGAAGAAAAGTGATGACTGTATCTATATTATTGAACAGTATACGAAGACTAAAACTTGGAGACTTAAAATTGCTGATGTGGCTTAACATGATTACAAGCTTTGTTGTTCTCAGACAGTGCAATTGCAATGAATGGGCTTACTTAGAGGAATGCAGTATCGACCCATGATGCACATATATTTTTGCATCTTGGTCTATTGTGTCATGAGTTTCTTATTATTAGATATTGTTATGCATTCATAGAAGCATAGGTGCGTCAAGAGAAGTATGCACAAGTGATGAAATAACAAAAATGCTGGAAGTGTATTGATGTAGCATTAAAAAAAACAAAACCGAGATGCTTTTGAAAGTCAGAGAATTGGTTGAAAACCAGTGCTTTTGCCTTCATTCATGTACATCTCATTATATACCATTGCTGTCACACAATTGAGGATAGAGTGCCAAATGTCAATTTATATCAAGTTTTTTGACAGCTTTGATATATAACCAGTGTGTGTGCATTTAGAATTTTTTTTTCTTCAAATAAAACCATGTAAGGTGCTTAAGGAGACCTGTTTTTGAAGGTTAACTGTGACTTTTAATTCTTTCACTTTTTATTCTTCGTTTCACTTTAACCAACAAAGTAAATCTAAAATATTCTTATTGTGCAAAATAGTAAAAACAAAGCAAAACATTACATAGATAAATCCATGTTAATGGTGGTTTTTTTTTTTGTAACACTAGCCCCGCTGGCTTCTTATTTACTCGTTTTTGCCTTGAATTTTCTGTTTCATCTTAAATGGAGAAGCAGTTACATTCTGGCACCTGTGTTGGTGTAGTTTCCCATTTAAGATGGAAATTCGAATAAGAAGCCAAATTCAAATTTCTCATGTCATTTGTTGATTTTCTCACCTCAGATGCGGTCCATGCACCTTTGATCACACACTGCTTGAATTTGGGAAACAGTCATTTACACTGTCGGTACCAGCTGATCCACTGAGGCCTAGTCTGAGGCAGCTGACTGAGATATGTGACTAATTTTAGGCAGTATGAGAGGAAACGGAAGCACTCTTGTGTCCATTTTAGACTACGGCTAACTCCAGAAGACCTTTATGTCTGCTGCCTCAGAGACAAAGCAGATATGCCATGTGCCTATTCCCCAGGCTGCGATGGTGGCCATGAGAGTGGAAGGTAGGGCCTGAATTCTGCTCAACGACAATGGAGAGAGAGAACAGTGAGTGAGTGGGGGATGGTGTGCAAGTCCCAAGCCCTTACATTTGACTTGGGTGGCCTAGCTGTGGAGCTGTGGTCTCGTTGCGGGACCAGAGGCGGCGCCCAGGAGAGCGAGAGAGGGAACGAGAGCCACCCTCCACTCACTTGTGGTTCTCCTCTCACTGCTGTCCTCGCCAGGGTTTGCCCTCGCTCAGAGTTTGGGCTCCGTCTTCATGCCGGCTCTTGCGGCAGTCATCGGGGCCTGGGGGACAGGCGCATGCCATAGTGGACTATTTCAGATGCAGTGGGAGATAATCGAGCAACTGTTGTGTTTTCAATTTAATTTTTAGCATGACAAACATCCTTGACTCAGTCATTTGGCGAAAGGTAGCATGATTTTCACATAGTCATCAGCGCTTATTTATAGCACACCACTATAACAGTTACGATATGGTTTGGGAAACATTGGGAAACCAAATAAACTGGTTTGGTAAACCGAATAAACTGGTATACAAGCCACTAGGACTTCATCTATGCCTGCTTTGTGTGTGTGTGTGTGTATGTGTGCATTTATTTTCTTTATTATCTTAATTTTTTTTTCTTTTTAGTGTTTTTCTTTTCTTTATTGCGTTGTTTTCAAGAAGTAAATTAAAGGTTATTCCAGGTGGCATTGCTGCAGTTAATTTGAGGCATAATCTTGAAACATTTTGACACAAGAGTGTAATATAAGCAGTTTGAAGGTATGGGAAAGAGTTGTTGAAGCAAGGCTAAGGCGAGAGGTTCAGATCAGTGAGCAGCAGTTTGGTTTCATGCCCAGAAAGAGTACCACAGATGCATTTTTTGCGTTGAGAGTGTTGGTAGAGAAGTACAGAGAAGGTCAGAAGGAGCTACATTGTGTCTTTGTGGATCTAGAGAAGGCATATGATAGGGTGCCAAGACAGGAACTGTGGTACTGTATAAGGAAGTCAGGTGTAGCTGAAAAGTATGTTAGGGTGGTGCAGGACATGTATGAGGATAGTGAGACAGTGGTGAGGTGTGCAGTTGGAGTGACAAATGGTTTCAAGGTGAAGGTAGGGTTACATCAGGGATCAGCTTTGAGCCCCTTCTTGTTTGCAATGGTGATGGACAGGTTGACAGATAAGGTCAGGCAGGAGGCTTCATGGACCATGATGATTGCAGATGACATTGTAATCTGTGGTGGGAGTAGAGAGCAGGTGGAAGAGAATCTGGAGAGGTGGAGGTTTGCACTGGAGAGGAGAGGAATGAAGGTCAGTAGAGACAAGACGGAATACATGTGTGTGAATGAGAGGGAGGCAGGTGGAAAGGTGAAGATGCAAGGAGTCGAGGTTGTAAAGGTGGATGACTTCAAATATCAACCATCCAGAGCAATGGACAGTGTAGAAAAGAGGTGAAGAAGAGGGTGCAGGCAGGATGGAGTGGGTGTAGACGGGTGTCAGGGCTGATGTGTGACAGAAGGATAGCAGCAAGAGTGAAAGGGAAGGTCTACAAGACAGTAGTGCGTCCTGCTATGATGTACGGTTTGGAGACTGTGGCTCTGTCTAAAAGACAGGAGGCTGAGCTGGAGGTGGCGGAGGTGAAGATGCTGAGATTTTTGTTGGGAGTGACAAGGATGGACAAGATTAGAAATGAGCAGATCGGAGGGACAGTGAAGGTGGAGCAGTTTGGAGATAAAGCCAGATTGAGATGGTTTGGACATGTGTTGAGGAGGAATAGTGGATATATTGGTCACAGAATGTTGGAGATTGAGCTGCCGGGTAAAAGGAGAAGAGGTAGACCTCAGAGAAGGTTTATGGATGTAGTGAAGGTGGACATGGAGATGGTTGGTGTAAAAGTAGAGGAGGCAGTGGATAGGGCAAGATGGATGCAGATGATCCGCTGTGGCGACCCCTGAAGGGAGCAGCTGAAAGAAGAAGAAGAAGAGTGTAATATAAGCAGTTATTACTCTCACAAGTTTGGCAGAAACTTAGTGTCAAAGTGGACTGGAATGATTCGAACCCTTTGCAGAAGTTTCTAAGAGCTAATTTCTAATTTCTCTTCACAGCATTATGCTTCTAATGCATCACCTGCTTTATTCTTTAGAAATGGTGCATCAGAGCAATTTCTCCTTCTTTTATATCTTTCTTGTTTATCTTGTTTATGCTGCTGTTTCTTGTCCTTTCCATTGTGAAGAAAACCTCACATTGAGAAATTATTGATCCTTCTCACAATGTTAGAAGCATCCGTTGAACGAAAACTGCCCTGAAAGTTTTTTCTTGTCCTTTGTAGACGTGAGGCTGATCTTTGTTTCCTCCAGCTGTTTGAATGTTTATACTGATTTCTTGCTTGGTTCTTTCTGCTTACTTGAAGCAGTGTTTTGTCGACATTTTCAGTTGTGCTGTTGGTGCTGTAAATTTGATACTTGCTTTGTTTGTGTTTCCCCAAATGGCCTGAGGTAGACCTTTCCGATAAATTGCTTTACTCAGTATCAGCTCATGAAAGGGGGCTGTTAGTATTTGACTGCAACCCTGGATTATTGAAATTACATAACTATAAGCATCATAGAAGTCTTTTGTGGCTTCCTAGAATCTCCTTTTGAGGTGTTTGACCGTGTTTGTATAAGAACTCTTTGGAATTCTACAGCCAGCTTTTATTACATAAACATAAGTTAATGAGGTAAGATGATCATAAATTGCTTGTAAGCTTACTCGCATATTTGTGTCTTTATTTAAACTGGTTCTTACCGCAAAACTCACAGTGGTGTGTCAGAAAACAATCACCCCCAAGGAACCTTAAGGCTGGGTGATAAGCTGTATCTAATATTCAAATCATAAACATGGAAGAGGTGCGTGCTTCTTCAATCAGTATCAATAAAATATATCCACATTGACCGAGATAGCGTATGATGAGGAGCACAGCACAAGCTTTTTGAAAGGCCTTTGAAATCCCCCCATGCGGTGTGCAGTGCACTAAAACAGCCAATTGAGCACCCACAGACCTCGTCCACTGACACATTTCAAAGACCATCAAATAGAGAGATTTTCCAGCAGTAACCTCTTCACCTGCCGATTTACTGTCTTTTTTTTTTTTTTAGTTTTTGTTTACTGAGCCTTGAAATCTTCTTTTTTTTTTTTTTTTTTTTTTTTGACGTCTTTATTTTGTGGGCAAGCACCTCTGTTTCATTGTAAACCTTGGCTAAAACCCCTGACATTTATGCTTTAGAGAAGATCTAAAAACATTAACTAAGTGAAATACAACATGTACATTTCTCTTTTTCTGTTTCTCCACAGAAACCAAAGAAGCCACCGCCACCATCCAAATCCACAGGTATGTTGTAGCTACACTAGGGCCCACATGTCTGGACCTGCTACCAAGACGTCTTAATTACGTCACTTAGCAAATACTGTTGGTGAAAGTTAAACAGTTTTTTCACTGTTTGCAAATCATATCAGTAGTACTGCCTGTTACAGTAGTTCCCGTTCATGTTCTTTCATTTTTGCTCGTAACTTTTCTTTACCTTTTTAATAGTTAATTTATTTTGACGAGGCAATTTAGGGAAGCTGTGCCCTCTCGAAACATGCGAGTAGAGAGTGTTTTTGTCTGGTTTTTCGCCGTGAAAGCGCTACTTTCACTCACTCCCCGTGTCCGCTGTGGCGATGCAGCATGGCCGCTTTGTTTACACCCGGGACCAGCTGATCGCGCTGCAGCCGGTCGGCATGCCGACCAGGACAACAGCATCCCCGAAGAACTTTGCATCCCCTGTGCGTCTGTCTCCAGAGGGGGAATTAACCAGTGCACGGGGAAAGCGAGGGAGAGACGCCGGAGGCTTATGGAGAAGAAGGGATATAAGCCGTGTCTCCCCTCCGTCACCATGGGCAACGTGAGGTCGCTGGCGAATAAGATGGACGAGCTGACAGCATTAGCCAGGAGTCAGAGGGAGTACCGGGAGTGTAGTCTAATGTGCTTTTCGGAGACATGGCTACACCAGGACATCCTGGATGACCATGTTTCCATCGATGGCTTCCAGACTGTTCGGGCCGACCGGGGCTGCACCGAGAGCAGTAAGCGCAAAGGAGGTGGGTTCGCTGTGCTAGTCAATAACCGCTGGTGTAACCCTGGTCACATTACCATCAAGGAATGTACCTGTTGCCCGGACATTGAGCTGTTGGCTGTCGTACTCAGGCCATATTATTTACCACGCGAGTATTCGCAAGCCATCATCTGCCATACCACTCAACCCCCCCCTCCTGATAGCCTGCCCCCCTCTTGTGACAGCCCATCTCACACCTCTATACCTCCCCCACCCACCACCTCTACAGTGTGTCTCACTGCTGACCAGGTGAGAAGACAACTGAAGAGACTACACACAAACAAGGCTGCAGGCCCTGATTGGGTTCCACCCAGGGTGCTTAAAGCCTGTGCCACCCAACTTTGTGGAGTACTTCAACATGTCTTCAACTTGAGCCTGAGTCTCCAGAGGGTCCCCATGATGTGGAAGACATCCTTCATTGTTCCTGTCCCAAAGACGCCACAACCCAGTGACGCCAAGGACTACAGGCCAGTGGCACTGATGTCTCCTGTCATGAAGACCATGGAGAGGCTTGTCTTGGATCAGCTCCGACCCATAGTCCAGCCTTTTCTAGATCTCCTGTTTTTTTGCCTATCAGCCCCGCCTGGGAGTTGAAGACGCCATCATCTACCTGCTCAACCGAGTTTATGCTCACCTGCATAAGCCAGCCAGCTCTGTGAGGGTCATGTTTTTTGACTTCTCCAGCGAATTTAACACCGTCTGGCCCGCACTTCTGGGTGATAAGCTCACAGTGATGCAGGTAGATGCCCCCCTTGTGTCCTGGATTGTTGACTACCTGACTGGCAGACCACAGTATGTACGCCTGCAGCACTGTGTGTCGGACAGAGTGGTCAGCAACACTGGAGTCCCACAAGGTACTGTCCTCTCTCCCTTCCTCTTCACCCTCTACACCACGGGCTTCAGCTACTGCACAGAGACTTGCCACCTTCAGAAGTTTTCTGATGACTCTGCAATAGTTGGATGTATCAGCAAGGGTGAAGAGGATGAGTACAGGGCAACGGTGAAGGACTTTGTCGCATGGTGCGAGCGGAACCACCTGCAGCTCAATGTGACAAAGACAAAGGGAACTGGTGGTGGATCTGAGGAGGGACAAGGCATCGGTGTCCATCAGCGGGGCCAGTGTGGACATATCTGGCTGTGTATATTGACAATAAACTGGACTGGGCTAAGAACACTGACGCCCTCTACAGGAAGGGCCAAAGTCGTCTCTATTTTCTGAGGCGCCTGAGGTCCTTTAACATCTGCCGGACTATGCTCAGGATCTTCTATGAGTCTGTGGTGGCGAGTGCTATCCTCTATGCTGTTGCATGCTGGGGAAGCAGGCTGAGGGTGGCAGATGCCAACAGACTCAACAAATTGATCCGCAAGGCTGGTGATGTTGTGGGTGTGGAGCTGGACTGACGGCCGTGTCGGAGAGGAGGATGCTGTCTAAGCTGCGGGCCATTATGAACAATGGCTCCCACCCACTCTACGACACGGTGATGAGACACAAGAGCTCATTCAGCTCAAGACTCACTCTACCAAAATGCACCACAGAGCGCCACAGGAAGTCATTCTTACCTGTGGCCATCAGACTCTATAACTCCTCCCTCAGTGTGTGATTCACAAAACTCAATACGAAACTGTTCATATGTGCAATAATAACAATTGTGTGTGCAATAACTCAGAGGGACACTAACTTAATTTAAATAATTGTAACTGCTTTATACCTGATGTTTCATAATACTATCACAATCACCGCCACCTTACTATATTCTTAAGTACTTAAATCTGGTGTACTGTAAATTTCTCTATATTGTCTTAAATTATTAGTAAAGTGTTTAATTTTACATAAATGGCTGCAACTGTAACAACTGCAATTTCCCCCTGGGATCAATAAAGGAATCTGAATATTTTGATAAAACAGTTACCAGAAACTCACCCCTTTACACGTGTTTGTAAGCATTCAGAACAGTAGAGGCTGTGACGTCTCAAGACAATCTGGACCGTTATAATACCCATATAACAACTTGACCAAATAGTCTAGAGCAATTGCTTTAATGAGTTAATTGGAAGTCCTGATTAGAGACCGTTGAATGACCAGCACATGCAGGAAGCTCTTGCTGATGGTGAATTATTGCCTGCAGTCAGCAGGTGGAGGCGTGATTAACTCAGCAGTGTAGCTTGGAAGATCAGACATGGGCACACTAGGCGGTGATTATTTATGAATTTTTCCCGTCCATGGAAGCAGCATTCCATTAATTCAGACCTTTTGGTCTGTCTGCGTAGACCTATTGAAAGTCCTGGCAACCTTTATTTTGTGAGTGCGTTACAGTTTATTTACTTTAAGTCTCCATAGAATCAGAATCAGAATCCTTTATTGATCCCAGAGGGAATTTGCAGTTGTTACAGTTGTAACCATTTGTGTGAAGAATAAACACTTTAATAATTCAGAACAAAAGAGAGACATTTGCAATATGTACATGAGATTTAAATTCTTATGAATACAGTAAAGTGGTGGTGATTGTGATAATAAATATTAAACATCTAGTATAAGACAGTTCAAATGATTGTACCTATTATGTGAGTAATTGCACATAATTATTATTATTAAACATATGAACAGTACTGTTAGGTATTGAGTTTTGCATGCCATAGGTAATAATGACTTCCTGTGGCGCTCTGTGGTGCATTTTGGTAGAATGAGTCTTGCACTGAATGTGCTCCTGTGTCTCATCAAAGTAGGGAGTCTGCAAAGACAGCTATTATGTTAAGACTCAGAATGCGTAATGTCATACTTAACGTCTTGAAAGCAATACATTCTGAGACTTTGGCGATGTCATTCATGACCTAAGCAGACACAAGAATGTAGCTGTTTCGAACCCATTTTATCTGCTCCTTTCTGTTAGCACATTTTCTGAAAGCTGTTGCTGGGTTATTTACATATACAGAGATCTGGAGATGTTAATTCCGTGTCACAAACTGCCATTTTGAACAAGAAAGCACATGCATATGCATAAACCTCACACATTGGATTTCTGCAGTTATCCGAATATTCAGATGGTCACAAACACCATACTCCGATCTGGAAATCCGACTAAGAAATCCGATAACGAGAGCTGGATTTTGGCTCAGTAATCAGGTTTCTCAATGCATGTGAACTCCGGTTTCTATCGTATTTCTCGTCTGCGTATGAGCGAAAACAGACAATGCTACCGGAGATAAGCGAGCAGCGTCGCCGTGAGACGCAGCAAAAACCTTTTGGCGTGACCTTGAAATCAAACACATCAAAAATAAAGGATTTAAGTAAGCTTCGTCTTCTAGATGATGTATGTTCATGTTTTCAGGTAAATTGGCAACATATTTAAAAAAAAAAAAAAAAAAGCCACGGAATGAAGTTCAAGGTCGGCGTTTTGTTTACATCACGGCTTCTTCTGTGAGTTTATTGGCTGGTTTTAAAGCAGAAATCTGATGACTGTCTGACTCATGTAGACCCATTATCTGATTGCTCAATTGCATGTAAATGCATTGATTGGATTACTGACAAAATCAAAATTTCTGCAGTTATCGGATTATTAAGCGCATGTGTAGTGTTTAGTGCTATAGTGTGCGCTTTGTGAGCCTATTCCTCCTATCTTGTGGAAATGGGTTTCCATTCAAAAAGCAGCCTGATTATATTGTGATTATATGTGCCTGTATTAATTTGCTTGGAAGTTCTTAGTAGATAAGCTGCTAAATTTGCCACCTCCACCAATTCAAAGTGACAGGAGACATCAGCTTCTCTTTTAGTAAATCTGGTCCAAATATGGTTAATGCTGAGTGAAAGCTAATAATCCAGACGCCCTCACTTAATGCTTCTGGCCCTAGTACCTTTCGATATTAGTAATGTTAGCACGTTCAGTGACGTGTTCCTTTTCCCGAGTTTTTTTTTCCATTTTATTAAAAAGGTCTGCCTTTCTACCTTAACTAATGCTCTGACCTACATGCAGTCATATTGACTGTGTCTCATATGGGCTGCCTTTCATTTCCTGCGATACTTGAGGCTTGACATTGTCATTTCAGTGTGATTTTTGTTTTAGACATTCTTCTCAAACCATGTGTTGTGGCTTCAGCATTGCCCAGCTTGAGCCCTTGAGATGAGGTTGTTGGTTGGCTGCAGTTTGTATTGTAGCATTTCTGTGCCATCACCCCTGTTGTACTGTAAGCTTGCAGAGGCTTGTCTAGATTTCTGGCCCGTCTTCTCTGCCCACACAGGAAGCAGAGTCACCGCCTGCACCTTTCCTGATCTGTTTCTTGCATGTTTTGTTCTTTTGTTTCTTGTGCGCGTGCACTGTTTGTGGCATTGAGAGAGTGAATGAAGGCCAGGTAACACACCATGTTTCGTTTTTCAGTCCTGAAGACCGAGGTCCCCAGTGCTGACAAGAAACCTCTACAGCCACGACCTGAGGACAAAGGTAAGAGAGGACAGCTGTTACCCTGGTCAATCCAACTTTCCAAAAACCCTGGGTGCAGTGCTGTCTTTAAAGCTTATCCATTCATCTTAATTTATCCACCACCCGTTCATTGTGAAGGTCCCCCCCCTAATTTGATTAGCACATAGTGCTGTGACATGGACTATGGGATACTGAAAATTTCTTAATTAGGGTTAAAAATGTGACGCTTCACAAATTAGCATCTCCTGTGGTGGTCCGCCCGAGGGTATTGAGGGAAATTGCACAGAGAGGGAAATTACAGATGTATATCTATTCAGTAAGATAATGGCTTTGCTTGCCATCCATATGCTCATATGACGGTACTGTGGCAAAGCTGTAAATAAATACTGTCTACAGTAGTGTGGAATAGATATTAAGATTGTTTTAGCTTTCTATCTTATTTCCTGACCATGTTGGAGTTCATCATGTACTGAAAATTATGGAAGGAAGTCCAGTGGCTCGCTCAGTAACAGTCATATATCTAGATTATGCTCTCATAAAAGTTTCATGAGATAAAAAAGTAAAAGTGCATTCGTTTACCAAAGAAGGCTGACAGTGTTTTCATGGTGGAGGTGCAAGACTTAGAAGTGATGAGTTATCATGACAGGAACACTTTCCTTGGCCCTGTAGCATGGCAGCCCACAGTAGGATTTATATTGCATTATATTATGCAATATTATATTGTAACAACTGGTCACTTCATTAACTACAGCTTTTTGTATCTATACTCTTTGTCCATGGTACCATACAGGTGTACTTTGTAGTTCTGCAATTACAGACTGTAGTCCATCTGTTTCTCTGTGTGTTTTGTTAGATTTTTAATGGTAAGGACCTCGACAGAGCAGGCACTATTTGGGTGGTGGGTCATTCTCAGCACTGCAGTATCACTGACGTGGTGGTGGTGGTGGTGTGTTAGTGTGTGTTGTGCTGGTACGAGTAGATCAGACACAGCAGTGTCACTGCTGGACTGAGAATAGTCCACCAACCAAAAATATCCAGCCAATAGCATCTGTGCCGCAGCAGATGGGCTATCGTCTCTGACTTCACTTCTAAAGGTAGACCAACAATGTAGGAGTGTCTAATAGAGTGGATAGTGAGTCTAAAACTCCAGCAGCACTGCTGTGTCTGATCCACTCGTACCAGCATAACAGACACTAACCATGTCAGTGTCTCTGCAGTGCTAAGATTGATCCACCACCCAAATAATGTCTGATAATACCTGATCAATAGGAGTCCTGTGGTAAAAGGGGGCTAACAAAGTATGCAGGGAAACTGTAACTGCAGTCTGTAATTGTAGAACTACAAAGTGCATCCATATGGTAAGCAGAGCTGATAACGTAGACGTGTGGAGAGTGTCGAGGTGTACTCGATGAAGAGACCGATCAGTGTATATTCCTAAATGAAAAGTAGTTAAGACATGTACAGAACAAACTTCAAAAGGACATTTTTCTGTAAATTCTAGTGCACCGTTTCTGTATATTTTCTGAGTTTAGATTATTGGCAGGAAAAACTAAAACAAAAACTTATCACTTAAGCTCAGGCCACATTTTAGGGTTTTTTCTTCCCAATATATTTATTAGAGGATATATAAGAAAATCAGCAAAACCCATCATGTTATAATTAGAACAGCAGTAAAAATAAATAAATGATTGAAAAATTATAGTTGGCTAGTTTGAGCTTCTAATTACATTTTTTTTTATGGGGGATATAGACTAACAGGCATCAACAATATTCTCAGTAACGGAACTTGCCAATGTACCACGAGAGTATTTAGATAAACCTCTCTGGTAACTGGGCTACAGTAAGTGCTAATTTTATTGATGTTTTGAAAGGAAGAGATGACGTAAGTAATATAAATAGCATAATCAGTGTAGCCTCTCAGGATAGCCTTTAATTAAATTTGTTAATTAGAACTTATTTACACTACCATACCAAAGTTTGGAGTCATTTGCCATATTAACTTATTGCCATTATTTCTATTTTATATACAACTTTTTTATTCTGCAATGACTAATACAATGTGGCATTTTCTACATTAAAAACATTCTCTGAACAAAGTTATTAAATAATAAAGTAATCTAATCAATTACTCTAAATCTATATGCCTTAATTTTGTGTTCATTTAACTCAGTTAATTTTATTTTTAAATGAACTGACTAAACATTAACTTAATTTATTTTAGTTTTCGGTGTTAGACTTAGCTTTCCAGCTTTGTCATTTTAGAATCTTCTACAGCTCAGCTTATTATTCCAGACATGTTAACATTTCCTAGTGCTTTTTTTGCACAGCTTCCTAGTGTCTTACTAATGATCTGAAACAAAGTGGAACAGGACTAGTATGTTAGAATCATTTTATACATTTATTTTTAATCAAATTATTTTATTATTTTCTTCATAGACCTTTTGTGTGTGTTATAACTTGCTGAAGTTTTGGTTTAGATACATTTTATATGTTTCACTTCTAAAAAAGTATGGTGTTCGGTGGTAAAAATTATTTTTTCAGCCTTTGTTGCTGCTGGTGATGACCGTCAATTCACTAGTCTCTGTAAAGCAAATACTTTTCCTCCCTTCACTGCATAGATGCTCATCTGAGAAACACCACTGAGCGAGGCCATTTGGTGTTTCCTAGTCATAATTGTAGCAACAATTTTCAAAGTTAAAACAATGTGATAAAGGTAAAGTCTGAGTGTATGTGTCAATATATGCCATTTTCCCCATGCTCATGGTTGCTGTAAGCTATACCTTAAATTAAACTATGTGCAAGCCTGGAAAATAGTTGGCCTTTCCTGTTTTAACACTGGAGCATTGCCCTGTTTGAAATGCCGAGGCTACATGTGTAAATTCAGAGCGCGTCCATGACTCTGAGGGACACAAGCATCGACTGTTTCCTTTAAATAATGAGTCACTTGGAGAGATGATGAGGAGATGCATGGTGCAAACATCCTGTGAGAGTCTCTGCTGCTCTAGTCTGGCACGAGCGCATGTATTTAGTACCAGTTCAAGGCTCTAAACTCACCCGACAAGCTGTTAAGGGAAACCTATGTTGTGGGTAGGGCTGGACGATATGGGCTCAAATGTTATCGTGATAAAGAAAATTTTCAAATCAGTTCATATTGATAAATTTCACAATAAATGTCATTGTTATTTCAATTTTAGAGACTGATTTTTACTCCTGGGTGGTTAATTGTCATTTTAAACTATCCTTTATGGTCAGAGCATGACAAACATTTGTCAAACTAGCAACTCTGTCATGGGAGAGTGGGAGAGAGTTAGCAATTTTTATATTCAGTTGATAATATTCATAATTTAAAAAGAAGTTTCAGGGGTGTCAAGGGGACACTTGCTGAGTAAAAGGTTTCACTGCAGACAAACCACGTCTTCCTTTTAGGTATGTTTAAACTGAAATTAGTGCTTTTTTTGGTCTTGTTTGATCTACAGTTGCATCAGTTCACTGTGCTGTGCGAGTGATGGAGCGCTCAAGTTAGCCAGCTGCTAAAAACAGCTAGCCTGGGAATCTATCGTTCTCCCACTCTCCAATGTCTTACAGCTTCCTCAGTTTACTTTCATTCAAATCAGTGCTGTAACTAGCATGAGCCCGCTTACGTTGTTTGGGAATGTACTAACACTAAAATATGACCTAGCGCTGTAAGAGTGCTGTAGAGGAGCAGATGCGATTTAACGCTGCTAAAACTGGTTATGATGTTAGGAAAGAGGCGAGTTCACTGTAGGTCAGTACAGTTACGCCACTTATCACGTCACTCACGCTTGGTCACAGGAGAACAGGTCGCTGGTTGCTCCACGGAGACAGGGAATGTATAGCTCCACGTTTCAGACGTTGCTAAAGTATATTTGGTGACTCATTTTACTCGTCATCCCCTCCCTCTCTAATCATGTCGAGAAAACCCAGAGTAGTGTCACTTTCCTTGCAGTAGAAAACGCCACCAGGGCTGTTGCTAGAATGCAGAAGTGTGAGAATGCTGTATTATATCAGACATTTTATCAACCGTTTCTAATTTCTGTCAAAGTAAGTTATATCGTGATGATTATCGTTAGAATTTTTTCACCAAGCACTAATTATGAGCTAAACATTTCATAATTTTGCAATTCTTTTCTATGAATATAAATAAATGATGCGTGCTAAAGACTCGCAGTAGCACTTGAGTTACAAATGGTGCTTAACATGGTAAAACAGAATTGTGTATTTGGCGTGTATTAGATGGCTGGTATTTAAGTAATTGCTCAGCTTTAAAATATTAAGGTTCTTTTTTTATGGTAATCGGTTGTAACTCAGCTTTTTCCCAGATTGTGTAGGTCTGATTTGAGTGCACATAATTACATAAACAGAAAAGACAGCTCTTTGTCAGATTGCCCTAACCATGGAATTTCTTCTCTGAAAAGAACTCTCACTGAACCTGGAGGGGCTGTAAGATTGGGGAAAAAAAACCTCTAAGACGAAGCTCATTCTGAGAAAGGCCACGAGGCATAGGCATGTATTTCCCAGTTAGTCTGAATTAATAGAGAGGAACATTCAAATATGGTGAAAGTCCACATGAATTATGTGAAGTGGCAGCCTACCCTGCCTTGTTGAATCAGTGCAGTGTCTACAGTTGTTCTGTGGTGGGCTGGCATGTTTTAATAGTACAAGGAAATCCTGCAGCCCACTCATCGAAGAGCTGCTTGCAGATTGACCGTTTGACCCTCTCACCTGTAATAGCAGATTAGAGTCATAAAGTCGGATTGCACTTCGTGATGTGCCCTTGTGTAAAAGTGGCGCATGTTTTTCCACAGTAGACATGTCATCTGTCAAAGAAGTGCCAAAACCTTTTAGACCCTTAGAAAACTTTATACCCTGGGGTGCTCTTTGGGAAAGGACAAGTCAAGATAAATGCATTCCTCCTGAACCAATTCTCTTAAATTTTAATGCTGTGGGCTGTTTTTTAAATGATTTAGTTAGAAATATTTTGCATCAGGAGTGAAATTGGTACAACAAACTTCTGCATTCAGAGCATTTTTTTACTCTATAGTATTTTATTGACTTGAACTGTAGATCTTAAATTCATCACTGATGAACCATCTACTGTCTTTTTCACTAGTTGACAGGGTTGTGCCAGACAAACCTGCCAAGCCTGCTGCTCCCATTGTACCCCCCAAAAAGCCAGTACCCCCTCCAGGCAAAGGACTGTTGCGTCCAGCATCTCTGACACCAAAACGACCCGATAAACCTCTCGCTCCATCTCCAGTAGCTAAGTAAGTGATTGTAAACATCATTTAAGAGTCCTAAGCCATAAACAGCATTGATATTATTGTGATGTGATGAAGCTTTTGATTCCACTGTTTCAACATCGTGTTTCTTTTTTCTCTGTAGGCACAATGGAGAGGTGCCTATCCCACGACCAAAGTCAGACTTTGAACCGACATTACCCAGCAAACCAAAAACGCTGTCAGGAGACTGGACAGAGAAGACCACTGACTCAGGTGTGTTACTAATCTGAATGTAGTGGTCAGTCTTATCATTCAGTATTATGCTTTCTTTGTATCTGAGGGAAAACAAATCATTTATTGCTTAAGGTGTCTAGCTCTGGTGCTGAAGGCTCTTTTCCTGCACAGTTTAGTTGTTTTCCTGCTCAAACAGGTCTCGTTCAAATCAGCAGTTAGTTGTCAGGTTCAATAGCTATGCTTGAGAAATCGTCTTTATTAATTCTCGGACACAATAATAAAAGCATCAGACAGTCTCTTTTCTCAAGAATTCTAATGTGTTCTTTTTCATGCGTCCTCTGATTTTCTGAGCTGAATCGGTCACACTACTCAGCACTCAAAGCAGGACTACAATCTGTAAATACTTGGAATCAACTGGTAGCTCTGTTGAGTAAAGTAAAAGTCGCTCAAATATAATTAAATAGGGCCATGGTTGAATAAAAATACTAGCTGAAATGTAGATAACTGCATAGACAAATAATGCTATGTATAATGTGTATGTATGTGTGTGTGTGTGTGTATATACAGTACTGTGTGAAAGTTTTAGGCATCTAAGCAAATTTTTAAACAATTGACCTCAGCAGTGAGTTTATCACAATATACATTAGAATAAATTCATATTCATAATTCAAATAAAAACAATAAAAACTAACAAGAATTTCTTGGGTCCATATTTTTCCTTGACACCTTCACAGCCGCCACAGAGACTTGTTAATATCATGAATTACATCATGAGCAGAATTTACTGCAGCAATGATTGGTCAAACCAGGAGCTGCTTTTTAACTACATATAATACTGAACTTAACTAACTACATATAATACTGGGCTTCCTCGAGGAGAGGTTTGAAAATAAGTAAACAAACACACTAACATCCAGGGGAAAAAAAATATATATATATATATATATATATATATATATATATATATATATATGGATGAACTTCACCACTGTCACATTAGCATTGTAGTATCATTTTAGCTTTTTAGGCCTGGCAGAGCATCACTAGGGAAAATACCCAGAGGAAATGAGTGTAGTTTGGAAACACAACTGATAGGAATTGCAACCAAGTATTAAATATGACCGTTTTATTTAAGATCTGTGCACTAAATTCAAAGTGCTGTGTATAAAAAGGGCTGTTATTGGTTCATCAATAAAGATGTAAATACCCTCAAATTGAAACTGACATACAGCTGGTCAAGTATGTCCACTTATGAAGACATTTAACATGCCTGAACGGATACCCTTGACAATCATGCTATTCTTACACAAATGTAAAGCTGGCCGGCGTGCATTATAATTACATGCAGAGTTTGTTGCTGTTCATATTCAGTGTGTGTTTATTTATTTATTTTTTGGGAGCAGTTTGAAAAGCACAAATTACCTCCGTTCCTAATTAATGTGTAGAGAGCTTGACTTGGCAGCACAACGGAGTCTGATCTTAATGATTCAGCTGGATTTGATGATTCGTCTTTAAAGGAATAATGACCGTTTCAGGTTATGGACAGCTCAACAGCTTTTGTTGTGCTTTTTATGTTTTGGAGCACCCTTGGTGTACTATCTAGTGTTGGCTAGCATCACTGACAGTGAGAGGAGCAGTGTTTTTTTCCCCGAGTCAGAGCACGGCCAGACACTGTCTTATGAAGGAAATGAGTCTCTGGAAGGCAGCATTAATTTATTTAGAAATGACTGGATTCCTGTGGGGTTTGGTCAAGTGCAGGTATCATTTCTCAATATGTAGGGTTCAGGTTGGGATCAGATTTCACATTCAAGTTTCTAATAATCAAGCTTTGGCGTTTAAACAGGCTTTTAGGCTGTTTTTACACCTAGTTTGTTGGCTGAAGTCCAAACCGTAGGTTTTAATTTTTGCTTGGGTGGTTTTACATCACATTGGCTAAAGTGTGCCAAATTACACATGTGAGTGCTTGTTTGTTGATCACATTTTGCAAGGTGTTTTGATGCACTTTGGTACAAAACACTTCATTACAAGAGATGCTATGATGAATAAACCGAAACCTGCAAATTTTAATTTAAATTAACTTGGAGCCGTTGACCAACTGAGCTTGCACACACAGAAACTAGACCTCTGCATTTAACACATTCATGCAGTGATATACATGCACACTAGGCAGGTAGTGAGCACCTTTGCCCTGTCCACGGCGCCCAGGAGCAGTTTGGGATTTAGGTGCCTTAATCAGTCGGCTCAGGGGATCGAACCAGCAACCTTCTGGTGAAAAGGCTGGGTCCCTAACCTCCAGCCCACAACTGCCCTTTCTGTTTTGTCAGGCCTTGACTGATTAATTAGATATGGACCAGAATACAGGTAGAGTGCTCATAGCAGATAGAGCTAAAGAAAAGTTTGAAAGGTCCACACTAAACAAGATAGGTGTGAAAGCACCGTTAGCCTTTAGTTTTTCCTGCTGCTTTATTCATTAGGCGTTTCACAATGATGAAATTTTAGTTGAAGTAATTGTGATTAACAATTTATCTTTTTTTGAAAGTACAAGCCTAACATGGCTAAATTGGCTTAGTGATCTAACTAATGACAGATACAGCTTGAGCTCAAATAAATAAACATTACTCCATGCTGTTCTCTATACATGTTAAAGCATCAAAGTAGAATTTATAGCTTCTATCTTGATGCTTGAAGAAATAGCTTTCTCTCTAACCTGTTGGTAACTAGCAAAGATACTTTCTCTAGATAGACAGAGCACTTCTTGTGAGTCACTCTGGAAAAGAGCAGCTGCTAAATGCTGTAAATGTAAATAACTTTTTTTTTTTTTTTTTTTTTGTGGGTTTGTTGTTTTTCAGCCTACTCCGGATTTCAGACTGTTGTGTTTTTGTCTCTCTTTTTTTTCTTTCTTTCTTTCTCACTTTCAAACTTTTCAAGGCTGATTTTCCAGTTTCAAAAGTTTGGGTTGTTGCTAACGCTGATAGGGCTATTGATACCCATGCTAACCATCTTGCTCTAAATTAGTAAGAATGTGTTTTGTTGTGCAGCTTGTTAGTTTGTCAAATTCAACCAGTGAATCAGTAAAAAAATATCTAAAAAATCTGCATCAATTTAAAGACAGACGTTCATGAAAAAAGAACCTGAAAGATCGAAGCGATGAAAAGACTTCTCAGAATGGCTGCAGGGGCAAGACTTCACAGCACAGCTGAGGCTGTCTTAGAGCTTGATAAAGGCCACATGAAAGCTGCTAAAAGCATGTCATGCTAAAAGCTCAGCTGTGTCGCATCACATTACTGCACTGTGGGACTTCACAGGATTTCACCCTTTGGGTTGTACATTGCACCTTTAGGTATGAAGCTGTTTTCACCCTGACTTTGTTTTGGTTCACGGACAAAAAAAAATTACCTCGTACCCAAATACCTGATTCCACCAGTTGACTGTAGCAGTTGCTTCTTTGTTCTGGTTGTTGCTCTGTGGCCAAATTCTGATGTATAGATATAGATAGATATAACAAGCAGCAGGTCAAACACCCTCCCCCTCTCTTTTGAAAGGTTCATCTCTACCACAGTTCTCTTGCACAGCAGCGTCCTTTCGACTGACAGCAGTATCTATACAGAAGGTGTATAGCATACTGAATGTATGCTAATGAATACATAAGTTTCCAATGTCTTGGTCATTGTTTGATTGAAGTTCATAAACAAATATAGCTTAGCTTGAAGGCATGGTGAGACCACCATTTGTTTATATATATTTTCAATCAAAGCAGGCATTTTTTATATATATATATATATATATATATATATATATATATATATATATATATATATATATATATATATATATATATATACACACAGAGAAAATAGGACTCTTAACAGCTGTGCAAGACCCAGTAGACCATCAAAACTGTCACCACAAATACATTTAAAGCATTCATCTTTCAGAGAGAGAGAGGACAATATCAGACTCCACTCTTGCTTCAGAATATGAAATAATCCACAGGTGTTTCCGTCCCTGAAGACTCATTATAGGACTGAAAGGATGTGTAGGTAGAAACAGTAATTGCGAAAAGGAAATGGACAAGTGTTATGACCTAGTCTAGGTTGGTCTGCAACATAAAAAAAAAACTCTGTCCCCTCCCGGTTCCTCAGGTTACATATACCACCAGTTTTGCGATAATAACAAATTGGTTTTTATTTTTCTTCAGGAGTTCAAGGCTCTAGACAAGGTTATGGAACATTAGGTGAGGAAGGGGAAACATAACAAGCAAAACAAAGCGAACTTAAGTTTAGGGAAATATAAATTGCCTAACAAACAAAAAAATCAAGTACAATTTCTATCCTAACTTCCTAACTAGGAGAAAACAGACAGCAAAAATAAGCCCCTCTCTCCAAAAGTGAGATCATATACAAGAGCTGTGTCTGAGCAGCCACGTTAGCTCAGTGTTGATGGTATACTACAATGAAAGTGCAGCAACAGGCGCAATCTTTATTTTTGGGCTATCATGTGTAAATCTCAACGACAAACAACAAAGCAGCAATAAACCATATACCAGTAGCCAAGCTGTCACACCAACACAGCTCTATAGCAGTAGCTTCCACGCCAGAAGCAAAAGCACCACACTTCCTCTTGGGCGTCTCCCTTTTATAGGCGGCTCCCCTTTGTGGTGGGTCAGTGCATCTTCGTATGACCCATTGGGCTATAACACCCCCACACCTAAAAAAAAAAAAACAAACAAAAAAAAAACAGCATTGTTGTTCTACAGCAGAGGTCCACGGGCCATGGTCCGAGTCAGGACCCAAACGCTGTCTTATGCGGACCTGGACGTATAACAGATAAACTACGAAGAATTATTTAATTTTGACAGGGTGGTCCTGTTTTAATCAGCATACATTTTCAGAGGGAAGTTCTTTTACATGTCGCGCTCTAAAAAGAGAAACGGTCAGTAAATGTTGTTGAAATCTGACTGAACTGAACTTTATTTGATCTGATATTCAGTTGTCGACTGTATAAGATGTTGATGTTCCTACTAGGCTAATACAGTAAACAGTATATGGCACTGAATCATGATGCAGGTTAGACACTATGATGTTCTGGGCCTTGAATTTTAATGAAATGTCCCTGTTCTACCGTCTTGATAGAACACCTGCTACAGGACTTTCACTGCCTTTCTTATGCTGGATCTCAAGATTGAAATCTTGAATCATTAAAAACCTTCTCATTAATCTTTGGTTGGCATTACACATTCAATATAAATAACCAAGGGGAGGAGGAGGCTTTAGTACATTACGCTTCACTTTACTTACAGTGTAAAAATAGAACTGAGCTAGAAATGAGCTCTTAATTTATGAACAGTACTTATAACACATTAACAATTCATAATGCATAATAAGCATGGCTGTAACGTGTTATGCATTTTTATAAATCTAAATTTCTAGCCATGTTTATGATGCCTTTTGAATGCATTATAACCTTTTTATGAATGTGTTTATAGATGCTTACAAAGATGACATTCATAGAAAGTTTTACTGAGTTTTCTAAGGACAAGATGATAGATTTCAGACTTTTAAAGTCCACTATGAACAATGACATCACACAGCATCATTTCCTCGTGTTGGTTTTCACCATTGGGATGCAGTGTTTTCCACGTTTTCATATTATTAAAGTTATGATTATGCTTCTGTATTTTAGGCAAAAAACACTGTCCCTTGAAATGAAATCATCTGTCTGTCTTGCTTCCACACCAGATCTCATGAGCTTCGATGATGTCTCCTCTACCTCAGAAAAGCTGTCTCATCCCACAGCAAGCAGACCAAAGATGCCTGGCAGGCGACTGCCAGCCCACTTTGGTGTATCCCCATCTGTGAGTGATATCAAAATGTTTTTACACGTTGTGGTCATTGGCCTGTAAGAGAATTTAGATCTGCCCAATTCAGTGATAACAGTACTCATCAGAAGTATAAAACTGCTTAGTGGGGCTTTAATCTGCAGCAAACAGTATTCAACAGTATCCAGTGTTTAAATCCATCTTTGAGGATTGTGTTTCATTTTAATGATGGTATGATAATGATTCAAGCTGCAATTAGCAATATAAACGTAGGAAACCAACTGATGTGCAACAGTTTATCCTGATTGTTCGCAGGTGTTTTTGTGGGGGGTCATTTACTTAAGTGAGTTGCCATAGACATGACATTTTACACCAGCACAGACATGACAATTACAGTAAAATGTTTGGAAAAGCTGTATAGTTGTTATATTTAGGGCTTCATATATTCTGATTTTTAAATTTTTTTTGAGCATTCTATGAAATATCTTTTAAAAAACTTTTTTTAAAGGATTATTCCTTTTTCTTCTTCTTATATTAAAATGTATTTTATATATATATATATATATATATATATATATATATATGTGTGTGTGTGTGTGTGTGTGTGTGTGTGTGTGTGTGTGTGTGTGTGTGTACATTCATTGTATTTATTTTTATTATGAAATATAAAAATATAAATGTTTTCTTATTAAATAATAAGTGATTATTATTAATCATTATAATTATTATTATTACTACTACTACAAACAAGTGTTGTTTAATTATTTGTTTTGCTTTTTTAGTTATGCTTTTTTAAAATAGTTTAAATACTACAAGCTAATGAGAAACATCACTAATAAACCAATGCTTTCATATCAAGTAGCATGTTAATCCGTGGATTTTGCCCTGTCTGGCAACAAGTTGCAGGAGCAGTTTGTGTCCTTGATGAGCAGAGAATTTCTTTTTAACCATCATCTTAAAAAATATAAATCATTTTTGGTTATCACTTGTCAGTAAATATGGGGTGGCTTTATGTTGGATTCCATAGTTTGAAAGTTTTACAGCTGCTTCTTCCTCTCAGAGCACGAACTAAAGTCAGTGTGATCTTTGTTGCTTATAACAGTCCCGGTTCCAAACAGCTTCCTGGTTATCACACTATCAGTAACTCTCACACGAGCGTACCAGAGAACATTCTAACTAGAAATGTGGAGCAGTAACGTATTTGGACTGCACTGGGGCTGTGATTTAAGGCTGATTGTCACCTCAGAATTGGAGAGTCGGCAGCCGTGCTCCAGAGAGTCAGCTGTGCAGAGCCCACAGCCGTGTGCTGCTGCTGACAACCTGGTAGTTTCACTTCATAAATGTTTGCGTCCCCATAGAAAAACATGGGTTCACAACAGTGGTAAAATTACCAGCCAATTGTTTTAAAAAAAAATAAATCATCAAATTTACTGAATATTATTGTATCGTAGATGAATATATTTTATTTAAAGGACTTCCTGAATTCTAACACAATTAAGTGCCAAGTCTTTAAAAAATTAACTTTTCATCTAAATAGATATGTTGAATAGGATACCACTATGTGCGACTTTATAATTCAGCTGAAAAATGATTTAGTTTGGCTACTTAAATTAAAAAAAAAATCTTAGCATGAATCATGAATGTTAACATTTTAAATATATATTTGTTCTTCTGCTGTGATGATCCTTTTTGCCTTTATCACCCAGTTCCATACATTTGCATAAATGCTAAGCTGTTTTCCTTTCTTTTTCGTGCTTCACTGTTGACACTGAGGCAGCTTCCCAGCATATAAACAGAGGAATTAGTGGAGCAGCCTGGGCCTGCTTAGAAGCAGATGGGACAGGCTGTCAGAAGTGGCAGGGTTTCCGTACCCAGTGTTTTGAGAAACATGTTTTCTGGCCTTTTACAGCCAAACAAGGAGGCCAGCGAGAAAGCCCCGAAAACAGAGGAGGACGACGCACCAAAACCAAAGTTATCAGAAACCTGGAAGGTAGGCTGATGCTTATATTGAACATTTGGAATCACTGTTCAGTAATTTTAAATGATGTAAAACCAGTTTTGCTGTAGACACATGTAGCGCTATGAAACATGATCTGTATTCTGATTTCTTTTGTTTTTGTATATTTGTCACATTTCATTGTTTCAGATTTTGAAACCAAATTTTATATAAGACAAAGTCACCCTGACTAAACACAAATTCCGGTTATTGAATAATCATTTCATTGATTTGAAGAGAAAAAGTTGTCTATCACCAGCTGGCCATTTACCCGGTTAACCAAATTTGTTTGATAATTGGGTTCAATTAAGACACACCCAGCCTTGATTACTGAAAAGTCTAGGGAAGGCTGAAACTGTTGGGCCCTTGAACATTGAGTCTGTTTACATGAACTCAATAATTGGATCATAATCGGATTTCTGCAGTTATCCGATTATTCAAATGGTCATGTAAACACCACACTCCGATCTAGGATACCAATTAAGAAATCTGATGAAGAGGCGGAATTTTAGTTCGGTAATCAGATCATGTCAGTGCATGTAAACTCTTACTCTGATTTCTTTCCTACTTCTCAGTCTGTGCGTGTGCGAAACAGACTGTTGTACCGTAAATAAACAAGCAGCGTCGCTGAGCGATGCTGAAACCAAATACGTTCTTGTCTAATTATCTCGATTTAAATATTCTTTGTCTTCTAGATGATGTTTGTTCATATTTTCAGGTGAAGTGGCACAATGTTTTTTAAAAAACAAAGCCACAGCGTGAAGATACATTACGTTTACGTCATGTCTTTTTCTGTGAGTTTATTGGCTGGTTGCAAAGCAGAAACCTGATTACTGCCTAACTGATTACTCAAGTGTATATAAACACGGTAATCGGATTACTGACGATCTGTTTTTCTGCTGTTATCACATTATTAAGTGCATGTAAACGCAGTCACTGTTGCAAAGACAGGAGGATTTTTTTTCCTCAGTCATATTAAAATCTCTTCAGTTAACTTTCTATTGACATAACAGTGATGGCTGAGATTAAATGCCATGCAGCCATGTAGGTTAATTCTGCCTTCTAATGCAGCAGCATTATTTGAATCCCAGAGGTCAGAACCAGCCTCATCCAACATCAGCTATCAACCCACACCAGTACATTAAATACATCATTCTCCCAGCTCCAGGTCTCATAGTATTATTAAATTAAACCCCAAACTGTTGAGTCACAGTCATTAAATGGTTTGGAATGACTGTCAAAGATTAAGAATAATTGATTTACACAATCAGGGCTATCATGACTGCCAAAGAATTCCACATGGCAATGCTAGCTTGGCTAAACTTGTGGTTTCTGCATTAGAAACCCCATGTTGTTCTTTTGAAGGGAGAATGTTGCATTGTATACAACTGTATGCTTGAGATATTCATCTCAGCAGTTCAAATAATGTTTGGCTTTGTAATGCAAGCACATGTGTTCTTTGCCAGACCCTCTACTGCATGAATTACTTAAACTTGATAAAATGTTTTAATGTGTTTTTGTCATTTGAAATTGCTTAAATAATGGAAATATTTAAAAAATCTTCTAAAAGTTTAGTGGGTTACTTGGTAAGTTGTTGCCATTTCGCAACAATGCACAATCATAGACTAATCTTAAATGTAAAAAAAGCAAAAAAAAAAGCACCATAAAATGATTTTATTCTCTAAAAACATCCTTTTATGCTTTTATTGAAAACAAGAACAAACAAATCCAACTTACACAGTTTTTAGTGAAATGTTCCAGTATATTGGAAAAGAATTCAATTTCAATTGTTTTTTGTAAATGTATGGTAGTAACATCATAATAAAAATTCCTGGTCATGTGATATCATTAAGTAGTTGCCCTTCCAAAGTAAAAGACCCTTTTCCTGCAAAATAAATAGGAAAACACACATTTTTATATTACTGCTTTTTAGTAAAATTAAGATAAATGAATTGTTGCCATATGGCAACACCGTGCAGTAGAGGGTTATTTTCCAATGTTAAAAATTCGACAAGAAGAGTCAGGAGACTGGAGCTTCAGCGTTGACTGGAGTTTATTTCCACATACAGAGTATGGTGTGGTCGATCAACAGTCAATCAGCAGGTGAATAGTCTGTGAATAGAATAGAGTCTATGAATAGAGTTATAGTGGGTAGAGCTAAGGGGGTGCGTGGTGATTATCACCTTAAGGTCATGAGACAAAGGGTTGTTTCAATATAAACAAAGAAGTGATCAGACAAGGTGAAGGTGCAACCAGTTTCACCTTTCTGCCATTTGCTTAAACTCTACAATGAATGTGGTTTAGACCGTAAGAAAATAACACAAGGGAAAACACACACTGAGAATATTTTCTCTCACCAAGCACGTTTTAGACGTCTAGTGGAGTGAAGCCTGTTGATTGCACTGAAAGCCACAGTGAAGAATGCGCTTGTTTAAGTTGTTTTGCTGTGATTGTTCACATGTTAATATCTAAAAAGAAGACTTGAAGGCCCTCAGTAGTTTGGTTGTTTCAGATTTGCAAGTCAAGCAGAATAATCAGACAGCCGATTGATAGGCTTAGAAATCAACACACTGAATTTAGAGGTCCACCATTTTAGTCCTTAATGAGTAATGGCAAAAACAGTGTGGTCTGGGAATCATTCTTCACAATAACTGTTTCATTCTGCTGACGACTGTTTGCTACATAATAGCTTGCTTTATGCTGTGGCTGACAGCTGGTAAGGTTCTACTTTAACACATACAAAGCCACAAAATGGAAACGTTAGATAACTTCTGGGATGACGTTTGAGCTGCAGTCTGTGTGGTCACATTCTGACGAAGTGTTATTACAGATTCTGAACCTGTCCTTGCCCTTTGAATAAGCTTTTTGTTGAACCTGAGCAACCAGATTACTGCAGTGATAACAGTTATTCGTGATAACACATTCACTATTGTGTACATTTGTCAGTTACTCTACAACCCCGTTTCCAAAGAAGTTGGGACACTGTGCAGAATGTAAATGAAAATAAAATGCAATTATATACAAATCATCTAAACCCTATATTTAAGTGAAAAATGCTACAAATACAACATATAAAATGTCGTTTTATTGTTTTTTTAAAAATGCATACCCATTTTGAATTAGATTTTTGAAAAAATCAATAAAATTTCTCAGCTTCAACATTGTCTTTGTACTGTTTTCATATACATATAGGGTTTAAATGATTTGCAGATCATTGCATTTTGTTTTCATTCACATTTTGCACAGCGTTCCAACTTTTTTGGAAATGGGGTTTTACTGTAATTATAACTGTAGAGTTATTATTTGGATGGCGGACCATTCTCAACACTGCAGTGAAGTCAACATGGTAGTGGCATGTTAGCATCTCCTGCGCTGGCATGAGTGCATTAGGCACTGCAGACTTGGCACTAATGAACTAGCAACTCAGTGTAAATGAGAGAGACCTCATTTAAGTATTTTACTCTTGTTAGGAAAAACAAGCTTTCTTATGAATCTGAGCATGAGATGGGTGTTTAGTGAACTTGTAAAGCCTCAAACAGTATGTGTCTCTTTGCACAGCCGTCCCTCTCAACGCCGTCATCTACTGTGCATAATAAAGCAGCCAGCACGCCTGCTCCCGAGCCCAAACCGAAAGCTGACGTGGACGAGCAGAAAGGAGGCGAGCTGGAGGAGCTCAGGACCCAGCTGAAAGAGCTGGTGATTTCCATAGAGTTACTGAAGGCACAGCAAGTGTAAGCGCAACTTTTTTTTTTTTTTTTTTTTTCTGTCAAACCCTGTGAGATCCATAGTTGCGCCAGCATATTTTGTACACCTGTTGTTTTCCACCTCTTGTAAATTTTGTTTGAAATTATCTTAATTTTTCCTAAGCAACTGTCATTTTTAGGCACGATTCTGGACGAAAAAATTAGTAAAATACAATGTAAACAGAATTATGGAAATTTGTGTTTATTTTATAGTAAAAATGATCAGCACTTTACTGTAGGGCAGTGTTTATAAGGCTACATGACACCTAATTAGCTCTTTATGATGATGTAAACCTATGTAAACATTTTAAAAAAAGGCGTATTTCAAAAACTGACACCCGTCAACCACTGACATTGATGCTTCACATCGACATAAGGCTAATGTGACATTGTTGAAATTTTAAATGGCAAAATTAAACTCACTTTACCTAAAGGCCACAGAAAAGTTTGGCATCAAGTAGGGCAAATGTCACCTTTTTCTGGCAACTCATTTGGAATAAGTGTTTAAGTGTTCATGTAGGTTAATGTCAGTTGTTACGAAAGACGTATGTAGGTGTCACCTGAACTAACGTGAGTTTCACTCTGTGCAGGCGAGAGCTTACAGAGCTGAGGACTGAGCTGGATGAGGAGAGGTTGAAACGAGTGGCCCTGCAGGTCAGTACATCATTTCATCCCATGCTTTGTTACAGATGCTTGGAATCACAAGCCTGTACCTTGGGATACTGAGGTGCTTTTTCTGTGCAGAGAAACAGCTTTCATCGTCCAGAGAGCATGACCAGGCCAGACACCTGCTAAGCTCAGCTTCTACTAAAATTCAGACAGATAGCACTAGAAATTAGTGCCCCTGCTGGTCTTTCAGTTGCAGGGAAACATGGATCTGTACATAAACAGCTTCTGTGCAGAATATTTCTTTTCTTGTTTTTTTTCTCCTTTCCATCATTGTAAGTCTTTGTTTAATAGCCCTTGTTCTTCTACAGGACCTTTGGTTAAAGTTTAGTCAATGTTTTAGTGTTTCTGTGTGCAGTAAGAACAATGTAGCTTTGGCTTTGTTTACAGACTATTAACATCCAATTATTGTCTGACCTTCATCCAGTGAAGACAGTCCATTTAACTACTGCATCTAGAAAGTCATTTTATTTCTCTGCATAGTATTTAACATTTGCAGTCAAACGCACCACAAAGACCATCTCAAAAAGGTGAAATTCCCTGTGCTGGGAGTTGGACAGTAAATCTGCAGTATAGAAAGTACAGAATATAATGTTTAGATGTATTATAAGCTTCACTCTTCAGTTTAAGCTAAACCTTCATGTGAAAATGAAGTTAAAGCACTGATAGCTTGACAGTGGGTGGGTACAAACGCACATTAAAAGTGAACGTTAGTAAATTAGCATTGTTAATAAATTGTTAATGCGTGTTTAGAATTATATGTGTCCTTGTTTATTCATAACAGTATTTATTTTTTTCTTGTTTTGAATAAGATAATCACTTTTGGACGTTTTGCCCCTCTCTTGGTTGATTCTACATGCTCAGCAGGCAAAAATAAGTGCTTATGAGAACTTGGCAACCAGTACTCACCAAAAGCCTGTCGCCATCTGACAGCTAGTAGTCAAATTGGTGTGTCTCAGGGGGTTTAGGGGTGGTTGTTTTTGGACAGCCAATGCAACACCGTTGGACACCTCAGTACACTTGGTGGAGAAAACTATCCATCCTACGTCAGTTATGAGAAACCTGTATTGGCTAGTGTCTCGCTGAATTGATTTTGAAGGATCCTGCCCATCCAGATAGTGAGACTGGCTGTGGCATCACCAGGGGTTGACCTGGATCTCCGAGAGCCCTAAAGTTAGCATTTGTAGTGGAGAGTAGGCCTATACAGGCTATTCCATGAGGCTGAGGGGTGCAGAGCATTCTGTGGAACACCATGTCCCAATTCAGGGACCGCACCCTTCGGAGGCTGCATCTGAAGGCCAATTGCGTCACAGCAGCGTAACTAGGCTGTCTCATTTCTCCTTCATATGCGGTCGAGAAATGTGTCCATTTCCATGGCATCGAAGGAGCCAATGACTGCATCCTTTGCCAGCGAACATATCCCGAGATTCACTGCATGCCAGAGAGGGTTTGAGAACAAAGCGGAATCAACAGAGAAACAAACAGAAGAGAAACTTTTACATACAAGTATTGGGTTTAAACTGAGGCGAATGGCTGATGATACAAATGTATGAAAAACCCAACAATCTCATCAGTAGCCAGCAGGGAAACATCTCCAGCTGTAATAAATGAAAAAAATAAACAACTAAAATCAAACTTTCTGGCTCCACCTTTAAAGACCTTTAGAATAACTTGATAAGTGGTGTTTCTTGACACACTGGTAAGGGAAAGTCCGCTGTAGAAAAGACTGTCATTTCAGACAAGCCTTTGTAGACTGCGTCCTTCGAAGGATCCAGCCCTGAATTGGGACACACTGAAAGAAATTATATATGACCGCTTATGCTCAGTTGCTTAGAGGCCACAATGGAAGGCCACTGTTTTTCATGGTGGCATTGCTCAGTCATCAGCTAGTAGATTGATAAATTTAGTTATATTAAAGTTAACCTGTTTAGTAGGCAAGGTGCCTTCAGTGTGTTGAGATTTTAATCTGATCTGATTGAGATTTTAATCTGATCAAAATAAAAGAAATATAGGCCACATTCACACACAGGACACATGTTAATCTCAAGGGTACGCAGCACCTTTGTGTTCTTCTTAGAGTTGGACTGCCTTCAAGTGAGTAAAGATTGCATCACACAGATTTTAAAAAATGCTACAGTTCAGATTAAGGTGCTGAGCATCCTGTTACTCATATGAGAGTCATATTAAATTTTGATGTAACTGCAGTGGTAGGCTTGGGAAATATTTTATAATGGAAGAGGTTTGGGATGTGTTGCCCTCATAATATACATGAATTCTGAGAATATGAATGAATGAACCAACAGTCAATGACCTTAAAGAACCTGGTTTGATGGTTTTGAACAGTTTATTTGTATTTGTATTGTCAGGTAATAATAGAGTGATATTCTGCAGACGATATAATACAGGGTGATTCACTTGAAAGAGGCCCCAAATATTCTGCTGTAAGCATCTGAACCAAATAAAATCCACTACGTACCTTGACCTGTGTGGAATCGATTGCATTACTTGCGATGCTGGAAGTGATCTCCATTTTCTGCCAGACACTTGAAGGGGTATAGGGGTTTGCAAATGGAAGCTAAACAATGCAACGGCTGTCTGGCACCATCCTCACTCCGACGTAGGGGCATCCCAGCTTGTTCGAAGTTCCATATACTGAGGAGCTCATTGCACCTTGTTTCGTCCAGATTGCTTCATACTAGCGAGAGTTATTACAGAATATTCAGGACCTCTTTCGAGTGAATCTCCCTGTAGAACAACATTTTTTATATAGCGCTTTTTAGACTACTAGAGTTGTCTCATAGCAGCTTTACAGGAAAGCAGACTATGGAATGGTTATCAAGAAAATAAAAAAGTCTGTGTAAAGACGTAAGGAACTGAATCCGGGTCCAAGCCTCTGATGAGAAAGCCTGAGGCGACAGTGGTGAGGAAAAACTCCCTAAGAGTAAGAGGAAGAAACGTCGAGAGGAACCCAGGATCAAGGGAGGAACACATCCTCCTCTGATTGACCCGGATGAAGAGAGAAAGACAGAGCTAATGATATTTTATAAAAGGATACAGCAAAAGCTTAGAGTATAAACATCTTTCAGAAATATTCAGATTAATCCAGGAGGAAGTGATGTAAAGTTAGAAACATCTCATTGGATCTCTGTCAAAGTGAGATATTGGGTTCATGATCAGTGCCAGATGCTGGTGGCTCCATATAATAGGACAGTGATTAGAATGATTAGGTGGCTAGAAAAGTGTTAAGTTTCATCCTCTTTAATGAAGCTTATACTCTACTGTTAACCTTTAGAAGTTTTCCCCAGGGATAAACGTGGTACACTCAAGAAAAGAAGTAACAAGAAGAGAATTAACCAAGTACTTAACCTTGTTAATTACTTAACATGGTTACAGTTTGTTACCTGGTACTATATAGACAATATATTTCATAATAAAGATAAAAAATCTAAGATATAAATACATAAAAATGAAAAGTACAGAAAGAGCTCAAAGGGAGCCGGAGCTACTGCTACAGGCTGCCACCCTCGCAGGGTCATCTGCTGTAACTCCCGTTAGGATGAAACAATCTGAACCAAAAAATACGTTACATACCTTGACGTGTGTGTAATCGATTGCATTACATGCGATGCTCTAAGTGATCTCTGTTTTCTGCCAGAGACGGCGCTCCATGTTCCTGAACATATTGGCAAGCATGCCGGCGCCTAACTCATCGCTCTGACGCATGGACATTCCAACTTGTTCGAGATTCAAGATTCAAGAGTTTTATTGTCATGTGCACAGCAGAACAGGCAGTTGCACTGTACAATAAAATTCTTACTTTGCTGTTCCTCCATTCACCATATATACACCATATATTAAGTAATAAGAATAAAAAAATATATAAGAATAAGTATGTGCAAAGTATAATACAGTATGTGCAAAGTATAATACAGTATGTGCAAAGTTGAAATAAAACTAAAGTTACATGTGCGTATGTGCAAATATGTGGAGCAGCTGTTCATAAAGTGCATCAAGTGACAGATGAAAACAGATGTAAACAGTAAACAATATTACTCTGTGCAAGTAATAGATGCAAACAGTAGGAGGCCATATATTCTGAGGAGCACATTGCATATTGTTTCGTTCTGATTGCTTCATCCTAGAGAGTTACTACAGAATATCCGAGGCCTCTTTCAAGTGAATCTCCCTGTATATCAAAATGAAATTGGTTTATATTCGAATTCCTGTTTATGGTTTTGTGGAGGTTTTTTGTGCAAAGGAACTAACTGTATTGAAACAAAGTGTTTCTTTTCTTATTTCCAGATGGAGATAGAGAAATTAAAAAAGCAGGTACAATCAACGTGAGGGCAGATACTGATCCTGTCATCGGAAAGCCCTCCTCTCGTCCTGTCGCCGGTGGAAATGCCCCCAGGGGACCGATATCATTCCCATAACCCTTGTAGTCACTGACCTTTTCCACAAATTGTAAGATTTACATTTGCACATAATGAGGTTTTTAAGGTATAGAAAGGTGTAATTAAGACGGATCTCTCTCTCTCTCTCTCTCTCTCTCTCTCTCTCTCTCTCTCTCTCTCTCTCTCTCTCTCTCTCTCTCTCTCTCTCTCTCTCTCTCTCTTTCTTTTTCTCTTTCTGTCTCTCTTTTTTTCCTTCTTTTTTATTTGCCAACAACAATTGAGGCCTTACTATAAACTACTGTGCTGGATATGCAGTCTCCACATTCATGTGTGAGTGTGGCAGAATTTGCAAATTTAACTACTGAAGCTGTATAAAGTAATGGAGGGGATTTGTTTTGTTTCCTTATTTTTATGACATGGGATAGATTTTTTTTTTTCTTTTTTTAAAAAAATTTATTATGATTGCAGCAATAATCTTTCCATATTAGCCTCTTTAGATGACTGTTGAATATATGACGTACTCCTGATTTCTGTTGCTATGTCAAAAGGGAGATAGGCCTACACTTTTGTTTTTGTCTTGTTTTTGTTTTTGTCTTGATTTTTTTTTCTAACATTCCTATCCAGGGTGACACTATTGTGCCTGTTTTACAAGTGTTAATACTGGGAGCTTTCGTTTATATCCTTAGATTTACGGCGATAAATATATATATATATATATATATTTTTATGGTCTTGTGATTGCAGAAAATTGGGAAAAAAACTGTATATGGATTATGTGTCTTGGTGGCCTCAGATGGCATAGTTCTGTAAACAGTAGGTGATCTAATATAAAGTAAGAGCTGCTGGTTTAATGATGCACTCTTACCCTTTCCCTAAATCATATAAATCATCTCCTTTTTCTCTGAAAAACATTTTCTCTGGCAGGATATCAAATTATATTGCGCGTAACATGGCAGGCACGCTAACTACCCAGCAAACGATCCTGTCCAGTTGGAATTTTGGATTTAGTAGCAGGCTGAACATCAAATGTTCCTGACACAGTTATCCAATGCTTGTTATAAAAGACCTGTTTGTGCTTCAACGTCTGCAAAATAGCAGCATTTTGAGCAGCCATGGCTCAGTTGAAGCCAGAATGTTGCAGGGACCGGCACTTTTTCCCCTCATCAAAAGTGGCAGACTTGATTCTGATATGCGCCAAGTGGCCGTCATGCTTTTACTTGCTTTCTGAGGTTCCACTTCGCTCCAGGTGTGCCCATGTCTGGACGTAACGCGACTAACACCTGCCCCACCCACCAATCCCGAAATATTACTGTTAAGTGCTTTTGCTTGCTTGCACAACAACTCAATCTAAATGATGGCTTTCCTTCCTGAAATCGGATTAGAAATCCCTCTTCTAAATGCCAAACACTGTGGATGGCCTTGTCAACAGATTCTCAGCAGATTAAAAGTTACCTTTCAGCAGACGCCCCCACGTTCGGCTGCGTCAAAACATATTGGCTATGTTTATGTAACCGTGCTCACGTTTGTCTTACTAACAATCCCGAAATGGAACCTTGTTCTTCATTCGAGTACACTAAGTGTACCGTCTCCTCAGGCCTTTTTGCTCCTGCAAGAAAGAGCTTTCCACATCAGGGACTGTGGGACTGTGCGCATGTGTGTGTGAATATGTGTGTGTGTGTGATTGTGAACTGCTTATTGTCAGCACAGCAAGATGACATCTTAATCCCTACAGCAATAAACAAATTAAACACATCTAATCCGAGTCCAATCCAGGTTAAATCAATATTCTAGTATTCAATTAGTATTTTTTTCCTCATAGATACTTAAAGCAGATTCAGTTCTATGTCGTCTGTAATTGGCCTGAAAACATTCCATTTTATTATTATTATTCTTATTATCATTATTTTTAATTCTGTTGACAACGGCTGTGCACGTTCAACATCTCTCCAAGTGATCTTGTTTACATGATTCTGAAAGGAAATGCATGAACTGAGATTTTGTTTTTTTGTTTGTTTGTTTTTTTTTTCCAAACTGAATAAATATCATCTTTTAATTACAGCTGTGGATTTTGTCTGATATTGGCTTCTCATTTTTCACGGTTTCTGTTATTCCTCAATGTCATTCAGTACTGTGCAAAAGTCAGAGGCCAGTCAAAAGGGCCATTAAGTACAGTTCACCTGTCAGGCTCAGGATAAAACACATTTAACAGACAGTTGAACAGTTACACAGAAGCCTCAGCAACTAATATATACACTGGTTAGGCGTAACATTTTGACCACCTCCTTGTTTCTACGCTCATTGTCCATTTTATCAGCTCCACTTATTATATAGCTGCAGTTACAGACTGTAGTCCATCTGTTTCTCTGATACTTTGTTACCCCCTTTTACCCTGTTCTTCAGTGGTCAGGACCCCCATGGACCCTCACAGAACAGATAGTATTTGGGTGGTGGGATCATCCTCAACACTGCAATAACACTGATGTGGTGGGAGTGTTAATGTGTGTTGCGCTGGTCTGAGTGGATCAGTTACAGCAGTGCTGCTGGAGTTTTTCAAGGAAATTCAGACAAGAACCTGGTGAATATCTGACGTCAGCTTTATATCACTGAAGATTTAGTGGTGGGTGATAATAAATAATTGCCCCCCTCTTTGAAGGCGTATGATGCCCTAAATGTAACTAAAGCCCAGCAGTGAGGAGCTGAACTTTACCCTCCTCTGCTGTCGCTGCAGACGGGCAGGGTCGCCTACAGAGCAGCGCTAGTTGCTGTTAATGAAGCAGTGTTTTATTATTTTTTTATTTGAGGTTTGTCCCATTTCGTAGGGCAAGATTTCAACCACTACCCCTTGTAACTCCATTCCAAGGGTTTAGATTGACTCGAAAACAAGGGGTAGGGGTCAAAAGAAGCAATGGGATTGAGGCTTACTCTACTTTTTGTAGCCACAGTTAAAACATAAATAACAGCAGTATTAATGTTTTTGATGGCTCAAACTGGATTAATATCTATCTGAAATCAAATAAAGTACTTAAAAGAAAAGCTGTTGGCACAGAGTGAACTGTGCTATAATTTTGACATACAGTGAGAAGGAAAAATATTGGGACAGTGAGGTGAAATGGGTCATTTCAGGTTATGTATTCATAAACTACTCCAGATCAAAAGATGAGCATGAGACTAAAGAAAGAATAAACACAATTTACAAATATCTTACAAAAACAACCCATTTCACTTCATTGTCCCAGTATATTTGTTGCTCACTGCAGGCGTAGCAGCATTCAAATACAGCACAGGTACACTTGGCTCATGTTGTTTACCTCATAAAATTAGAAATAACAGAAACAATACATTGCTGAGTGTAAACATAAATGGACAGATTCTGATTCCGATCATGCACATTTAGTGGCATATTCATCAGCTTCTTCAATTATAGATTGCCTTGACTCATAGGTTGACTCACAGCTTGACTGGCTGATGGAATTGGCAGATGTGGATAGCTATGCCCCAGGAGCTGCTCTCCTGCCTCCGCCCTGTCAGAGCCAGTCTTCATCTTCCTCTCTCTTCAATTACACCCGGCTTCACAGCCAGAAGTTCTTGCTTCTGCTTGTGTTATGAAAGTCTTTTCACCTCCGGTCCATCCCTGATAGGATGGCTCAGAGAGATTTATGTAAGGTAGTGATAAGCGCCTTAATCTCTCGGTGAGGTCCACAGTATGTTACTTAGATGTTACTGAAAGGCAGACTGAGCATTTATTTAGCTGAAGTGTTACCATCCAGCTGGGTTCTATCTACTAACAGGAAAGAAAGATTTGCTCCCAAGTGTATACAGTTGTGTGCGTTTCTGCTCAAATTCCAGTTTATTTGCTAAATTTAACAAATTGGGGGGAAAAATTAATAAAACATAAAAATGTGGCCTGTGCAAAAGTTAAGGCACATTTTATGTTTAATTTAAAGAAAAGTAGAAATTGTGCGCTAAAATTTGCAGAAGCATGCTGTATTTGACTGTTCCCTAAAGATTAGTGGGTCCCGCTTTATATTAAGTGTCTCTAATAACTGTGTAGTTACATGTTAACATATGCAATGACAATGTAACTACTAATGCATTAGTCACTGTTACAGATGGATTACAGACATGCACCTTATGTAATTACACAAGTGTAACTTAATAGTTGTAACAGCCTCTTCTCTCTCACGTAATTAGACAAATAACACAAGTCTAATTACATCTGTAATCAGACTGGAACAGCAGTTTTAGTTTTATTCCCCCCCCAGCAGTAAAAGGAAGTTTGTAGTAACTTACATTAAGACAGTATTGACACTGTATCTGCCAGCTTTCCTAACATTTAGCTGGTATTTATGTTGCTACTGCTGTAACACTGTAACCAGTTTCAGCTTTAAACCAGTCTGTAATGTGACAAAACTGCAGACGCCCTTATATTGACATGGAAGTGCTGTGGCATTAATGTATTTTCCCCAAAGCAACATCTATATTACACCTCCATTATTACACAGTAACTACATAATAATTACACAGGAACTGTCCAACTTGTGTAACTTTAACACTGCACTACAGGAAAGGTCCTGAATAGAAGATACACTTGTGTAATTATATGAGGCAAAACTGGAGTTGATCACGTGTAATTACATAGGCTGTACTTCTATTATCCATCTGTAACATTGCCTAAATCATCAGTAGTTAGTTTTGTTACATATATCATTCATGTGTAACTACACAGTTATTAAAGAGTAAGTGGGATCCAGGGGTGTCCAGTTTTATTCACAAAGGGCCGGTGTGTTTGCAGGTTTTCACTCCAAACAAACTGGAGTTTTTAACAGATCATCATTTGTGCTCTAGTGTTGTTGGAATGAAAACCTGCAGCCACATTGGCCCTTTGTGGATAAGACTGGGGACTCCTGCTATAGAGGACATGTTCACTGATTTTCTAGGTGAAAATAAGTTAAACAATGTACTTTGCTAATGTTCAAACCTTGGCATACAGCTGTCTAACATGGCTGCCCTTAAACATTTACATTTACAGCATTTAGCAGACGCTTTTATCCAGAGTGACTTACAAGAAGTGCTTTGTCTAGAGAAAGTATCTTTGCTAGTTACCAATAGGTTAGAGAAAAAGACAGTCCTGAGCTCAGATACTGCTAGAAACAAGTCACTGTAGATACCCAGAAAAAAGGAATAGAGTTGAACACAGGACGCTGTGCCATACAATGAAATACAATACAGTAAACTGCAATACACAGTGCATTCAACAATACAATAAACTACAATACACAGTGCATTCAACAATACAGTAAACTACAATACACAGTGCATTCAACAATACAGTAAACTACAATGCACAGTGCATTCAACAATACAATAAACTACAATACACAGTGCATTCAACAATACAGTAAACTACAATACACAGTGCATTCAACAATACAGTAAACTACAATGCACAGTGCATTCAACAATACAATAAACTACAATACACAGTGCATTCAACAATACAGTAAACTACAATACACAGTGCATTCAACAATACAATAAACTACAATACACAGTGCATTCAACAATATAATAAACTACAATACACAGTGCATTCAACAATACAGTAAACTACAATACACAGTGCATTCAACAATATAATAAACTACAATACACAGTGCATTCAACAATACAGTAAACTACAATAAATACACAGCGCATTCAACAATACAGTAAACTACAATACACAGTGCATTCAACAATACAATAAACTACAATACACAGTGCAATGCAATAAAAAAAAAGCACAATATATTGCAAACAATACTTAATTCAATGCTCATTTAAGTGCTGTGTAAAAAGATGTGTCTTCAGTCTGTGTTTGAAGACAGGAAGAGATTCTGCTGTTCGGACAGCCAGTGGGAGTTCATTCCACCACCTGGGTGCCAGTACAGAGAACATTCTCGACGCTCGTCTTCCACACGCCTTGAAGGATGGCGGGTCAAGCTGAGCTGCACTCGAAACTCGAAGGGCTCGTGGTACAGTTCGAGATTTCACCATTGCCATCAAGAAGGTAGGGGCTGGTCCATTTTTGGCTTTGTAGGCAAGCATTAGGGTTTTAAATCTGATGCGTGCAGCTACAGGAAGCCAGTGAAGGGAGCGCATCAGTGGGGTGACGTGGCTGAACTTGGGGAGATTGAAGACGAGCTGTGCTCATTCTGGATGAGTTGCAGAGGCTTGATGGCCTGCATGGGAAGACCATCCAGGAGTGAGTTGCAGTAGTCAAGCCTTGAGATGACAAGAGACTGCACTAGCACCTGGGTGGCCTCTCGGGTGAGGAAGGGTCGGATCCTACAGATGTTGTACAGGAGAAACCTGCATGACCGAGTCAGGTTCGCGATGTGAATAGAGAACGTTAACTGGCCATCCAGAGTCACACCAAGACTTCTTGCCTCTACAGACGGAACAATCAGAGAGTTCTCGAATGAGATGGCAATATCATGATGAGGACCTGTAGTTGCAGGGATGAATATCAGTTTAGTCTTGCTAGACTAAACTGATATTCATGAAGAGGTGTCAGACAGACATGCCGAGATACGACTGGAAACCTGTGTGTCAGACACAGAGAAAGAAAACATTAGTTGAGTATCATCAGCATAACAGTGATAAGAGAAGCCATTAGAAGATATTACAACGCCAAGAGAGCTAGTGTAAAGAGGAAAGAGAAGAGGACTGAGCATCGAGCCTTGTGGGACACCAGTGGAGAGCCTACATAGAGAGGATGTGAACTCTCTCCATGTTACCAGATAATAGCAATCCTCCAGATAGGACTTCAACCACTTCCACGCATCACCAGTGATTCCAAGGTTGGTGAGGATGTCCAGAAGGATCGTATGGTTGACTGTGTCAAAAGCTGCTGAGAGATCAAGAAGGATCAGGACAGATGACAGTTTGGCTGATCTTGCTGATTGGAGCTTCTCGGTCACTGCTATGAGGGCAGTTTCTGTTGAGTGCTCTGGTTTGAAGCCAGACTGTTGGGGTCCTGGAGCTGGTTCTGTGTGAGAAAGAGAGAAAGTTGATTATAGACTGCACGTTCAATAATTTTTGAAAGGAAAGAAAGAAGTGATGCCCCTCTGTAGTTGTTGACATCAGAGCTGTCAAGCATGGGTATCTTCAAGATGGGAAGTACTCTTGCAGTCTTGAAAGTTGATGGAACTTCACTGATGAGGGGCAGTAATTCCTTGGAGATTGACTGACTAAAACAATACAGGTGGGATGGGATCCAGTTGGCAGGTGGTTGGGTGACAGGATTTGATCAGTTGAAGGAAAGCATCTGTGGAAAGAGTGGAAAAACAGTTTAAGGGATTGAGAACAAGAGGAGGCAGTCTAGTGGAAGGAGTGGGAAAAGACTGGTGGATTCTATCAACCTGCTCCTCAAACAAGGTGACAAAATCCTTGGGTGAGAGAACAGGGTGGAGGGGGAGGAGGAGGGTTGAGAAGACAGGAGGAAATGTTGAAGAGCTTGCGTGGATCAGATGCTGATGCTTCCAGTTTCCCTCTGTAGAAAGATGACTTTGCAGCAGTAACTTTGAGTGAGAAATGTGTGTATAAAGCAGTGAGATTGAAAAGCAAGTCATAACCACAAAACAGCCACCCTGAGTTATGTCACCGCAGCCCGAACCTTTCAGTAATTGCAAAGCTCTTCTATTAATTGTTGGACAGCTAGTTTGGAAGCCAAATAAAGCAGGGGAAATGAGGACGTCAGAGTTTGGTCACGTTTCAGCGTTTTATAAGCTGGGGATTGTGTAATGCAGGTGACTTACAAAAGGTTGTCATTACAGTGATTGCTGATCAGCTTAAGCCTGGCCAGATTTGTATGATTATCTGCAGCCAGGAAGGGAATTATCATGTGCACAGAACACCTGTTCATTAAATCTACAGCACAAGACCCAAACCCCCCAACACACACACACACAGCTCACCACTGTTTTTATTATTATTATTATTATTATTATTAGTAGTAGTAGTAGTAGTAGTAGTAGTAGTAGTAGTAGTGCAAGGCTAAGGCAAGAGGTCCAGATCAGTGAGCAGCAGTTTGGTTTCATGCCCAGAAAGAGTACCCCAGATGCAATTTTTGCATTAAGAGTGTTGGTAGAGAAGTACAGAGAAGGTCAGAAGGAGCTACATTGTGTCTTTGTGGATCTAGAGAAGGCATATGATAGGGTGCCAAGACAGGAACTGTGGTACTGTATGAGGAAGTCAGGTGTAGCTGAAAAGTATGTTAGGGTGGTGCAGGACATGTATGAGGATAGTGAGACAGTGGTGAGGTGTGCAGTTGGAGTGACAAATGGTTTCAAGGTGAACGTAGGGTTACATCAGGGATCAGATTTGAGCCCCTTCTTGTTTGCAATGGTGATGGAAAGGTTGACAGATGAGGTCAGGCAGGAGGCTCCATGGACCATGATGTTTGCAGATGACATCTGTGGTGAGAGTAGAGAGCAGGTGGAAAAGAATCTGGAGAGGTGGAGGTTTGCACTGGAGAGGAGAGGAATGAAGGTCAGTAGAGACAAGATGGAATACATGTGTGTGAATGAGAGGGAGGCAGGTGGAAAGGTGAAGATGCAAGGAGTAGAGGTCGTAAAGGTGGATGACTTCAAATATCTTGGGTCAACCATCCAGAGCGATGGATAATGCAAAAAAGAGGTGAGGAAGAGGGTGCAGGCAGGATGGAGTGGGTGGAGACGCATGTCAGGGCTGATGTGTGACAGAAGGATAGCAGCAAGAGTGAAAGGGAAGGTTTACAAGACAGTAGTGCATCCTGCTATGATGTATGGTTTGGAGACTGTGGCTCTGTCTAAAAGACAGGAGGCTGAGCTGGAGGTGGCGGAGATGAAGATGCTGAGATTTTCGTTGGGAGTGATAAGGATGGACAAGATTAGAAATGAGCAGATCAGAGGGACAGTGAAGGTGGAGCAGTTTGGAGATAAAGCCAGAGAGGCCAGGTTGAGATGGTTTGGACATGTGTTGAGGAGGAATAGTGGATATATTGGTCACAGAATGTTGGAGATGGAGCTGCCGGGTAGAAGGAGAAGAGGTAGACCTCAGAGAAGGTTTATGGATGAGTGAAGGTGGACATGGAGATGGTTGGTGTAAAAGTAGAGGAGGCAGTGGATAGGGCAAGATGGAGGCAGATGATCCGCTGTGGCGACCCCTGAAGGGAGCAGCCGAAAGAAGAAAAAGTAGTAGTAGTAGTAGTAATAGTAGTAGTAGTAGTAGTAATAGTAATGGTAGTAGTATCAGTAGTAGTACAACCCCAATTCCAGTGAAGTTGGGACATTGTGTAAAACATAAATAAAAACAGAATACGATGATTTGCAAATCCTTTTCAACCTATATTCAATTGAATACATTACAAAGACAAGATATTTAATGTTCAAATGGGTAAACTTTATTGGTTTTTGCAAATATTCACTCATTTTGAATTTGTTGCCTGCAACACAATCCGAAGTTGGGACAGGGGCATGTTTACCACTGTGTTACATCATCTTTCCTTTTAACAACACTCAATAAGCATTTGGGAACTGAGGACTCTAATTGTTGAAGCTTTGTAGGTGGAATTCTTTCACATTCTTGCTTGATGTACAGCTTCATTTGCTCAACAGTCCGGAGTCCCCGTCGTCGTATTTTGCGCTTCATAATGCGCCACATATTTTCAATGGGAGAACGGTCTGGACTGCAGGCAGGCCAGTCTAGTACCCGCACTCTTTTACTACGAAGCCACGCTGTTGTAACACATGCAGAATGTGGCTTGGCATTGTCTTGCTGAAATAAGCAGGATGTCCCTGAAAAAGACGTTGCTTGGATGGCAGCATATGTTGCTCCAAAACCTGTATGTACCTTTCAGCATTAATGGTGCCTTCACAGATGTGCAAGTTACCCATGCCATGGGCACTAACACACCCCCATACCATCAGAGATGCTGGCTTTTGAACTTTGTGCTGATAACAATCCGTACAGTCCTTTTCCTCTTTGGCCCGGAGGACACAACGTCCATGATTTCCAAAAACAATCTGAAATGTGGACTCGTCAGACCACAGGACACTTTTCCATTTTGCGTCGGTCCATCTCAGATGAGCTCAGGCCCAGAGAAGCTGGCAGCGTTTCTGGGTGTTGTTGATATATGGCTTTCGCTTTGCATGGCAGAGTTTTAACTTGCACTTGTAGATGGAGTGACGAACTGAGTTCACTGACAGTGGTTTTCTGAAGTGTTCCTGAGCCCATGTGGTAATATCCCTTACAGAATGATGTCGGTTTTTAATGCAGTGCCGCCTGAGTGATCGAAGGTCACAGGCATTCAATGTTGGTTTTCTGCCTTGCCGCTTACTTTCAGAGATTTCTCCAGATTCTTTGAATCTTTAGATGACTGTAGATGATACAGAAATCTCTAAATTCCTTGCAATTGCATGTTGAGAAACACTGTTCTTAAACTGTTGGACTATTTGCTCACACAGTTCTTCACAAAGTGGTGAACCTCGCCCCGTCCTTGCTTGCGAATGACTGAGCCTTTCAGGGAGGCTCCCTTTATACCCAATCATGACACTTGTTTCCAATTAACCTGTTCACCTGTGGAATGTTCCAAACAGGTGTTGTTTGAGCATTCCTCAACTTTCCCAGTCTTTTGTTGCCCCTGTCCCAACTTCTTTGGAACGTGTTGCAGACATCAAATTCAAAATGTGTGAATATTTGCAAAAAACAATAAAGTATATCTTGTCTTTGTAGTGTATTTAATTGAATATAGGTTGAAAGAATTTGCAGATCATCATATTCTGTTTTTATTTATGTTTTACACAACATCCCAAATTAATTGGAATTGGGGTTGTAGTATCATTAGTTGTAGTAGTAGCAGTATTAGTAGTATTAGTAGTAGTAGAAATAGTAGTATTATCAGTAGTAGTAGTAGTAGTATCAGTAGTAGTATTAGTAGAAATAGTATTATCATTAGTAGTAGTAGTATCGGTAGAAGTAGTAGTAATATCAGTAGGAGAAGTAGTAGTCATATCAGTAGAAGTAGTATCATTAGTAGTAGAAATAGTAGTAGTAGTATCATTGGTAGTAGTAGTAGTAGTAGAAATAGTATTATTATTAGTAGTAGCATCTTTAGTAGAAGTGGTAGTAGTATCATTAGTAGAAGTAGTAATATTAGTAGACGTAGTAGTAGTATGATTAGTAGTAGTAGTAGAAATAGTAGTATTAATAGAAATAGTAGTAGTAGTGGTATCAGTAGAAGTAGTAGTAGTAGAAATAGTAGTATTAATAGAAATAGTAGTAGTAGTGGTATCAGTAGAAGTAGTAGTAGTAGAAATAGTAGTATTAATAGAAATAGTAGTAGTAGTGGTATCAGTAGAAGTAGTAGTAGTAGAAATAGTAGTAATATCATTAGTAGAAGTAATAGTACTACTAGTAGTATTATTAGTAGTAAATTGATGAATTTGGTGTAGCCAAAGGTGTTATCATTACAGTCTGAGGTTAGTAAAAGACAAGTATTTCATTTTTCTTTTATTTAACACATGGACTGAATGGATTGTTTATTTGGCACAATGAACATTATTTTCTGCATTTTACATTAACACCTTTGATGCCCAAACCTAAAAGTAGTCTTGGGGCACCTCTATCATCATCACAGAACCCTGACCTGATCAGAATTCTTATCAAAGTTTTGTGGAACATGACTCCACTGCTCTAGAGTCCAGTGGCGGCGCTTTACACCACTGCATTCCACGCTTTGCATTGTGCTTGGCGATATAAGGCTTGGATGCAGCTGCTCGGCCATGGAAAACCATTCCATGAAGCTCTCTACGCTGTTCTTGAGCTGATCTGAAGGCCACATGAACCTTGGAGGTCTGTAGTGACTGACTCTGCAGAAAGTTGGCGACCTCTGTGCAAAATGCGCCTCAGCATCATCTGACCCCGCTCTGTCATTTTATGTGGCTGACCACTTTGTGGCTGAGTTGCTGTCGTTCCCAATCACTTCCACTTTGTTATCATCCCACTGACAGTTGACTGTGGAATATTTAGTAGTGAGGAAATTTCATGACTGAACTTGTACAGGTGGCGTCCGATCACGGTACCACGTTGGAATTCACTGAGATCCTGAGAGTGACCCATTCTTTCACTAATGTTTGTAGAAGCAGTCTGCAGGACTAGGGGCTTGGTTTTATACATCTGTGGCCATGGAAGTGATTGGAACACCTGAATTCAATTATGTGGATGGGTGTCTGAATAATTTTGGCAATATAGTGTAACTGCCCTTGTTTTGCCCACTGCCCGTAGACCATTAGTGGAATACCTCCACAATGTTTTCTTCTGCTTCAGTGTTAGAATTAAAACTTTAATGTGGGGTTTTTCTCTCATCAAGTTCATAATCACCCAAAAATAACCTCAGCTAATGGTCAGCATTAAAAAGTAAATTCAATTCTGTATTAAAATGCCTGGGCTGATTTTTCCTTTTTGTCCAGTTATGAAAATTCCTATTTTTTCCATTTATTTTGACTTTCCTCTTTCTTAAGCAATTGGATGATGTTCTCAGAATTATCTCATGAAAACTGAATATCTTCTACTTATTGGTCACTTTGACTGGAGATTAAATAGAAGAAGTCCCTGACTTCTGCTCAGGACTGTACATATAAACTTTTATAACTATAACATGGAGCGAGGAGGCGGACATACGTGCTGAGATAAGCAAGATTTATTAAAGGCAAATCCAGGGTCATGGTCAAAATGGTCCAAAGTCAGATGGCCAACACGGATAGATCGGGGGGCAGACATAACATGAAGCAGAATCACCAACACAGCAGATAACAATTCAGACAAACATACACCAAACAAAGCAAAGAAAGATTCAAACAACAAAGACCAGCCAACAAGGGGCAAACACAGGGCTTAAATACACAGGGAAAACGAGGGACAGGTGGAAAACAGGTGGAGACAATCAGGGGCAGAGTCATGAAACGAGGGGGCTAAAACAAAACAAAAACACACATGGGCTAAACCAAAACACGAACACATGGACTGGACTGGGAGGGGCCAATCGTGACAATAACATTGTAAAAAGAGTACTTCAATGCCAAACCCCACACAGCATTCTCTCTTTTGTGATGTCAGCAGTTATCAGCACTGTTTAAACCACCTTTGGGACACCGGTGGGCCCAATGTTGAATTACATCCTTCAGTATCACTTTAGAATAAATATTTAAGCCCAAAAGTTAAAACTTATGTGTTTCCATTCAGTTTAAATACATAAATCCAATGTAAAAGTTGGTATTATAATTTGTTTCTCCATCATGTTCAATCAACCTCAATGAATTAAATAAGGTTTAAATTATTGGTGTTTGTAGGATTTATGCAGTTCTTTTACAACATTTATGGATTCCTAAAAAGTTAATAGCACCTTCTGTATCCACAGCACAGTTACTCACACTGTGTAAATGTATTAAATGATAACACATGTTAAATTCATAAACATTTACTGTCGTCCAAACAGCATTAAACAGTATTTGAGTCTCATCTACAGGAAACATGTAAACTTTAAAGTCTAATGTGAAAGAAATAAACAGACCTTTATAGATTTCAGCCGTGATCAAATTCCCTGCTTTAGAGTTTCTATTCACTCCCAACTGAACTGCTAATTAAAGCAGATGTTTATGTGAACAACTTTCCTATTGAGGTGCAGCTCTCATGCTAACCATCACGCCAGTTAGCAGCTAATGCTATCAGTCACTTCATGCCATGCTAACATGTTGAGGTCACCTACAGTTACAGAAACCATGACCTGTTCATTTGAAAATTAATGGAATACAACTTTATATACAGCTTCACAGTAAATCCCTCCCATTGTTTTTTTAATCTCCCTTTTGTACCTGTTACCATGACAGCAGACCTAGCATGGATGCTAGCTAGCTAATTCGCTGGTGTTTGTCTAAGCAAAACGAAACATTAATTTATGGTCAAAAACATTAAAAACACAGATTAAGTTAATGCGCATCAGGATTTCATTGCAGTTGCACTGAATAATAAACGATGGCGGATATGGTAAAAATGAACAGAGCCGTTACACTTCCACCATGCCAGCTGAAGCAGTTCCCAGATTGATGATGCGTTTCCTGTTACTGTTGCGCATGAGGTCGACCTCCTAATAAGATTTAGTGGAAAAATCTAAAAGATCTTTTACAATTAAATTAAATCAGTGTTGGATTTATCCAGATTGGGTCACTTCTAATGAATATAAATAAGTAAAGTATATTTTTATGTTTCTTAAATAAGTTTTATGTAAAATATTTGCTTAATGTTTATGATGACCATAAGTAATTTTTTCAATGTACCCTTATAAAGCATTTATGCATTAGTTTGTTAATGGTTAAACACTTTGAATACCATTAATAAACAGTTATAATACATTAATAAATGTGATGAAGACATGATAAAGTGAGTAAACATAAAAATCAGAAGTTTAACAGTATAAACAATTAAACAAACAGGTCACTGTTGCCCTTTTTATTTGTGTATTAAATTGTGTATTAAATGACCTAATTAATAATCACTAATAAACTCATTTTCAACCATTCACGAACGCTTTATACAGGTGTTTACTAGGGTTTTAACCCTCTACTGCACACATTATGAGAGCAATTTTAAAAATATATATCCGATTCACTTTTCTTGCATAAATTTGACCTGATTATTGAATTCAAATCATTGTTTAAATAATAATATGTGCAGGGGTCTTTTTTGGGAATGTTGCCTTGTGGAAACAATATGATGAAATTATATAGATCCACATTCCCTGAAGTGGTAAGATCTGGCTTATGACTGGCTGAATCCATTCCGCTGTTGCACGATGTTCCTTCTAGGCAACAAACACATTTCTGCAATTTCACAAAACTGATAAATGATATTGAATGATAAAAAGAGGTTTGAAAGTGCCCACTAAGAGAGAGGATGTCCCAATGCGTGCTTTTTTACTCACTTACTTGAGCTCTGTCCTTTTATTGTTAACCCTGTGAGTGTCCTTGAATATGTATAATATTACTGTAAAGTGAGGAGAATGTTTGTTGCCCTGAGGCACCATCGTGCAATAGAGGGTTAATTTTACAAGAAGGTTAATTTTATACTTTTATTGCTTAACAAGTAAATTCAGTTCTGTATAAAGAGGCCTGGGCTGAGGTCTCAGCCTCACGCCTTGGCTTTGGAGAAGATGAGCAAGATAAATAGTGCTACTGTATGTTGATCCGCTGTCATGTCGGAGGAGTTCCTAGTATTCCTTCGTATTGCAGGAAAGGGAGTCAGCTGACAAGCAATGAACCTCTTGTGTGTTTCTGGATCATTCGCAATGGATCTAGCCTCTCTGGCACCTCACAGGCATGTTTTGTTCTCTGTCCTAGAATATTTTCCCAGAAAATGGGCTCATGTGAGTCTCAGTGATGTTTCTGTGAATTTACTCAGGGCTGTGTGACCCTTGCTGAAGTTGTCCGTGGCCGATTTCGTGTTGGCCACAGTTTACGGTGCTATATGAAGAGTATACGATGAATACTGTTCATTTATAAATGGCTAATCCACTTTAAGGCTTTGGTAGAAACCAGTTGTTAAATATCCCTCAGGAGCTTAGAGGCTTCGCAATACGTCCACACTTTATACTGCCTGCTCTACTTCATACATACACTGATCAGGTGTAACATTGTGGCCACCTCCTTGTTTCTACACTCATTGTCCATTTGATCAGCTCCACTTACTGTAAACATGCACTTTGTAGTTCTACAGTTACAGACTGTAGTCCATCTGTTTCTCTCATACTTTGTTAGCCCCCATTTACCCTGTTCTTCAGTGGTCAGTACCCCCATGGACCCTCACAGAGTCATTATAAATGTAAATAAGTCCATTAATCTCCAAATTATTGATATTCTAAATATCATGACTGCTTCAACCAGCACCAGTGTCTACCATCGCAGAGCCTGCTACAGCTGAGACATCAGCCACAATCTCTGCTTCCAAACAAACTGCGGGAAGACCTGCGTGAGCTAGGCCTGCTACGATCCACGCCACTATGTGAGCCTCCTGGCCGAAAGAGATGCGCGAGGAGGCAGAAGCGAGGCAAGTGAGCCAGGGTGCGCACTAGGCTATTGGCTAACCTCAGACGACCAGCCATTCCATCACTTCTTCTCTCAAACGTTTGTTTCTTGGAGAATAAACTGGACTACCTCCAGATTCAGCAGGCTACCCAGTGTTTTTGTTTATATAGAGACATGGATGACAAGCTCCACTCCAGACTTAGCCATTCAGCGCGACGTAAGACGATAAGACTCGAGGTGGGGGACTGTTTTTACGTCAATACTGAATGGTCTAAAAACGTGGCACTAGTCTGTAGTCACTGCTCACCGCTGGTGGAGTTTGCGATTGTCAAAGCTAGGCCTTTTTATTTGCCAAGAGAGCTGACTGCGCTGTACATAGTAGTGGTGTATATAGCTCCCAGTGCTAATGCTAATGCTGCACTGAACGAGCTGTACAGTGCAATCAGCAACCTCCAGAACACAAACCCGGATGGGCTGTTTATTGTTGCTGGAGATGCTAATCTGAAGTCAGTAATAACAAGCTAATGTGCTGGATCTTGTTTACACAAACATCCCTGGCGCATACAACTGTAGGAGTTGTTCAGAGAAACAGCAACCTCCTGTGACTCCATAAACCTGGAGGAGTACACAGAAACAGTGACTGGCTACTGGTCTCCCATCTCATCGCTACACACACCAACCAGAAACCATAGTTGAGTGCAGAGGTGTGCATATTACTGAGAACCAGTGACAAGGCTCTCAATTCAAGGGACAAAGCAAGCCTCAGGACAGCAAGAGCCCAGCTCTCCTGTGCCATCAAAGAGGCAAAGCATGCCTATTCAAAGAAAACCCACAATCATTTTCAAAACACTGCTGACACACGGCATGTGGCAGGGCATCCAGGCCATCACCAATTATAAAGTCACCTCCACCTGCTTGTGGTGCCTCCCTTCCAGATGCCCTTAATAACTTCTATGCTCGGTTTGAAGCACAGAACGGCACAACAGCGAGGAAGACCACACATCCTCCAAGTGAACAGGTACTGTGCCTGTCCATAGCTGATGTGTGGAGAACTCCACACAGAGTCAACCCACAGAAAGCCCCAGGATCTGACAGCATGCCGGGCAGAGTGGTCAGAGAATGCACCAAACAGCTGGCTGATGTTCTTATGGACATATTCAACATCTCTCTGAGCACTGCCGTCTATCCAATGTGCTTCAAGTCCACCATCATCATCCCTGTGCCAAAGAAGTCTCCAGTGTCCTGCCTCAATGACTACCATCTCGTTGCACTCATTCCCATCATCATGAAGTGCTTCGAGAGGCTTGTCATGAGGTACATTAAATACCAGCTTCCTCCTTCACTGGACCCACCACAATTTGCATATCAACCCAACCTCTCAACAGATGATGCCATCTCCACCACACTCCACCTGACTCTCACCCACCTGGACAATAGAGACATCTGTCAGAATGCTGTTCATAGACTTCAGCTCAGCATTCAACACTATCCTTCAGCAGCTGATTGGAAAACTTAGCCTGCTGGGCCTGAACACCTCCCTCTGTAACTGGGTCCTGGATTTCCTGACTGAGAGACCTGTTAGTAAGGATAGGTAATAACATCTCCAGTACCACCATACTGAGCACCGGCACCCCTCAGGGATGTGTGCTTAGCCCACTGCTGTTCACTCTACTGACATCATCATCATAAATCACATCATCAGGTTTGCTAATGACACAATTGTGGTGGGTCTGATCAGCAAGAATGATGAGTCAGAGTACAGAAAGGAGGTGCAGCAGGTAACAGACTGGTGCAGAACTAACAACATGTCTTTGAATGTGGACAAAACTAAGGAGATGGTTGTTGACTTCCGAAGAGTGAGAGGTGACTAAGTTCCTTAGTGTCCACATCACAGATAACCTCACCTGGTCCCTCAACACCAACTCCATAGCCAAGAGAGCCCAGCAACACCTCTACTTCCTGTGGAGACTGAAGAAGGCTCATCTCGCCACTCCCATCCTCACCATGTTCTACAGGGGGACTGTGGAGAGCATCCTGAGCAGCTACATCATCGTCTGGTTTGGGAATTGCACCGCCTTCGACCACAAGACACTACAGTGTATAGTGAGGACAGCTGAGAAGGTCATCAGGGTCATCATGGACATTTATAACACACGCTACATCTGGAAAGCCACCAGACTCTGGAACAGCTTTAAACTCACAAAGAATGATCTGAAAGTCCCCATCACACACACTCTACACTCACACACACCTCTTGTGATGCTCTACTTGCACTATCTGGATGATTGCTGCTACAATGTGTTTACACTGTTTACTCAAATTTTACTTCCTCAGTAACTGCTGTGTTTATGTCTGTCATCTGACTGCACGACTCACAGATCACAGCATGTTAAATATCTCTGCACCTTAATCTCACTACCTCATGTCCAAAAATGTGTTGGTGCTGCACTGTCCTGTCTGTTTACTGTGTCTAATGACTGTGTAATTTATCGTATTTATTGTTTCTAGTTTAATTTTTTGTTTGCACACAATGTCTGCACGTTCGCACTTTGTACTTTTTGCACCATGTTGTGCATGAAGAACTTTGAGTGACTGAAGGGATTGAAGGATACAATTTATTGATTTGTAAGAAAGGAAAGATGCATTTCTCCACTGCCTTTGAATGGCCCTACAAAATACATCAGTCCTCAGTGCCAGAGCAACTGAAAAACCAAGTCTTTCTCAGCTGTTTACCTGACTTTGATTCACGGTTTATATAAAGGCAGAACACAGAATACAAAGACAACAACGAGAAAGGGTTACAAAGTAAACACAGGGCAGGGGCATGATGAGGGGGTGGAGCTAGAAAAATAAGGAAGAGTGAGAAAAGAGCAAAACCTAAGCAGGGGAGCCATTAGAGAAAATATTCATCAATATTTTGCTGAGAATTTGAATATGTAAACTCAGATTCTACACTGTAGAAGTGGCTCATCAGATGTACTTAAAAAATGACTTCATGTGGTAACAGGTATATTAACTGCAAACCCATTTCCAAAAAAGTTCTAAATGTTTTCAGTGGTGACAGGTCTGGACTTCAGACAGGTCAGTTTAGCACCTGGGCTCTTTTAATACAAAGCAACGCTGTTGTAATGCATGTCAAGTGTGGTTTGACATTGTCTTGCTGAAATAGACAAGGCCTTCCCTGAAAAAGACGTCATCTGGATGGCAGCATATGTTGCCAAAATTAATTAATGGCGCCTTCACAGATGTGCATGTCACCCATGCCATGTGGAATAATGCTCCCTATACCATCATGAATACTGGCTTTTGAACAGTGCACTGATAACAACCTGAGTGGTCTTGTCTTCTTATAAATCTTGCTAATCTCAGCACATGTGTCCACCTAATCATTGCTCCCTGGTGTTACAATATTAAACTATAAAACGTTTCATTTCTGAAAAAAAAAACTTGAAAAGACAAGAATTATAACTATTGAAACACATTTTCTGCAATTATGTAAACTTTTTTGTGTTTTAGTAAAAATATAATGATTTTCTGTGTGTACGACTGTTCAAAGCTGCGCTTGCTAGTCATGTACTTGCTAGTGTTTTTCAGTTCTGCTTAAAATAAGCTAAAAGATTTGATAAGTATTTCAGTAGTATTATGGTTGTTTCAGCAGTGATGAAATTGTATGTTCAAACATTCAGCAGACAAACAGTAATTGTGCATCAAAATGTGCAACGTGTTCTCTGTAGAGGATGTGTTCACTTGAGCCCTATTCGGACTGGATTAGTTTCAGCAGAGGAGGTCTGGTAATGTAATAAGTGCGTGATCTGACTAGTCAGTTTGTACAGGCTAAATCATCTCTGTGATTTCCCCAAATGACCACAAATAGCCCACGACTGGACTTGTTGCAGAGTCTCCATGGAAGTGACTGGAACATCTGAATTCAGTAATTTGGATGGGTGAGTGAATACTTTTGGAAATATAGTGTGTGTGTATGTATATATGTGTGTGTGTATATATATATATATATATATATATATATATATATATATATATAATATATTAAAAGTGCAGGTTACACTCGTATATCCTCTACTGGGTTAGAAGTGATGAAACTGTCATCCATCTGTTGCTGCACATTTCATCAGCCCCTCTCTATCCTGTCCATTTACAAACAAAAGAGAGGGCTCACCGCAGGACCACCGCTCACCAGTTTTATTTGGGTGGTGGATCTTTCCCAGCACAGCAGTGACTCTGACCTGATAGTGGCACGTTAATAACAGCCCAAGGGCCACCCCCTATAAAATGAAATGGTGTTTGTATAAATTCAGAAAAAACCCACGTCAGTCACGACTGCATATGTGGACATATTTCTATATTGTGCTCTATTTACACAAATTAGGTTAGTTCATCATTTATGTTGAATAGACACTCCCAAACAAAGTGACCGCTGTGCCCTGATTGGTGCTCTTGCTCTGCGCTTCTTTCGTTTTGATATGTTACATTTTTATACACACAGAAACCAAAAGAAACGACAGATTTCTCAAAATGTAGTGGAGGAAAAAGTCAGATATTAGACTTTGAAATGTAGTGGAGTGAAAGTAAAAAGTCGCACAAAATGGAAAAACTTCAGTACAGATACACAAAAAAAACTACTTAAGTACAGTAACTACTTATGCATCATGACCACCTCCTTGTTTCTACACTCACTGTCCATTTTATCAGCTCCACTTACTGTATAGCTGCACTTTGTAGTTCTACAGTTACAGACTGTAGTCCATCTGTTTCTCTGATACTTTGTTACCCCCCTTTTACCCTGTTCTTCAGTGGTCAGGACCCCCATGCACCCTCACAGACCAGGTACTATTTGGGTGATGGCTCATTCTCAGCACTGCAGTAACACTGGTGTGTGAGTGTGTGTTGGCTGGTATGAGTAGATCAGACACAGCAGTGCTGCTAGAGTTGTTAAACACTGTCCACTCACTGTCCACTCTATTAGACACTCCTACTTTGTCAGTCCACCTTGTAGATGTAAAGTCAGAGACGATAGCTCATCTGCTGCTGCACAGTTTGTGTTGGTCATCCTCTAGTCCTTCATCAGGGGTCACCGGATGCTGCCCACAGGAAGCTGCTGGCTGGATAGTTTTGGTTGGTGGACTATTTTCAGTCCAGCAGTGACACAGGTGTTTAAAGCAGCACTGTCTGTAATTGTAGAACTACAAAGCTCACCTATATAGTAAGCAGAGCTGATAAAATGGACAATGAGTGTAGAAACAAGGAGGTGATCATAATGTTATGCCTGATCAGTGTATGTCAGAACATGCATTCCGGATGTTACTCTATATAAAACCCTGCCCTTATAATCCACAGTCATCATGCATGGTGCTACTGGAAGAACAACTGAACACATAAAGGACTGAAGAGGCAACTAAAAATGATCAAAGACTCCAGTATATACACAGCTATGATGGTCAAGCTATTTAGTAAAACCTAAAGTCCCAGCATGGAAGGTCAGCACAAGGCCAGCATCTGTGGATATAAGCAAGAAGTGTCCCAGTGGAGTGAAATTTCAAATACTAGCAAGAAGGTGCAAATGGATGTTCTGAATGTCAGATGCAGAACACATTAGTGCTCACGTCATTAGTCTGGTTTTTGCACCACTAAACCTGAGAATCATAATTGAGTGCACAAAAATAACTTGAGAAACAGAGCTGCATCTTTGGTGCTAAAGTGACTTTTCATAATGGATAAAGGTGTGGAGTTCACAGCAGAGGAGTTCTTTGCAGCCCTGCCTGTGTCAACAGAAGCAACTGTCAACCACACAGAGCCAGCACCATTTCCCCAGGGCTGATCCAGTGTCAATGGAAAGCTCCAGTGTTGCCTCCCTGAGCTGCTCCTCCAGGACTAGGTCTGAGCCGCTTCTCTAGTGTTGGGTCCACTAGCTGCTATTCTAAAGGCCTCCCAGTTATCTGTTCCAGTGATGGGCCAATGAATATAGTTGGCTGTTTAATAATTGGCTGTCCAGTTGCCCGATCAGCCAGCCTTACAGTTGCCTGCTCAGATGGTCTCCCAATGCCCCACTCAGCTGGCCTCCCAGTTAACTGCTCAGCAAGCCTCACAATAGCCTGCTTAGTCAGCCTCTCAGTAGCCTACGTAGCTGGCCTCCCAGTTACAGTGCTGGGTCACTGGATTGTTCCACAGCCATCTTTCCCAGTGGCTTACTAAGTGGCCCTCTCAGCTGGCTTTCCAGAGGCCCACTCAGCTGGCCTCTCGGTGAATTGCTCAGCCAGTGTCCCAATGTCTCATTTACCTGTTCCAGTGCTGGGTCAATGGGTTGATCCACAACCATCTTTCCCAGTTAGGCAGGATGAGCACCCCCTGACCACAGGACACTGTTTGCAGGATATTTTTGGTTAGTTGACTATTTTCAGCCCAGCAGTGACATCACAGTCTTTAAAAATCATATGAACCCTGCTGCAGCTGATAGACTCATCTCATCACAACACACTGTGATGCAGAAATAGACCCACTGAATCCCAGTGCTGAACAGCTATCAGAGCAAAACTCCTCATTAGTCTTTGTGACATGTGTCTGACTAATTGAAATGTTTGTGTCCCTGTTGAACTGACAACGGACCACCATACAAATAACACCTGCTCAGAGATGGTCCTATGGTGGTCCCTTTCTATCTGTGGAGTAGAAGATGAATAACAAATTGTGCAGCAACAGAGAAGCTACAGTCAGTAATTATTCTAAACCATATGTGTCAAACTCAAGGCACATCCGGCCCGGCTTGCAATTATATCCGGCCCGTGAGATCATTTTATATTATTGTTACTAATGGCCCTGCAATATGAAGCGCTGGTAACACAATAAACTACAGATCCCATAATGCAGCGCTTCAGCTGCCTTTCGCGCTTTCCGCGCCAATCAAGTCTAGTGTCTGTTGCTACAAGTTATTGCGAAGCTAGCCCCTCACGATCCTGAAGAGAAAAGTTGATTCTGAAAACAGAGGCTTTCAAACCCGATGGGAGGCCGAGTATCTGTTTACTGACATTGCCGGTAAATCTGTCTCATTTGTGGCGCTATTGTGGCTGTATTCAAAGAATTTAATCTAAGACGGCACTATGAGACAAAACATCAAAATAACCTGAAAGACCTGAATGCAGAGCAAAAGATACAGAAAGTAGAAGAGTTAAAAAAGAAGCTGACATTTCAGCAGGACGGTTTTCACCCGTGCAAAATCACAAAGTGAAGCTGCTGTGAAAGCAGGTTTTATCATGGTGAAGGAGATCGCTCAAGCAGCCCGGCCATTCACCGAGGGAGAATTTCTGAAGAGCTGTGTGATCAAGGTGTGCGATGTCGTATGTCCAGACAAAAAACAGATTCTGGCAAATTTAAGCCTAAGTAGAAATACGGCTGCTGATCGAGTTTGTGATGGCCACTGATTTAAGAACACAGTTGAGTGAAAGAACCAAAGACTTTATTGCATCCTCTCTTGCTGTGGATGAAAGTACTGACATGACTGACACTGCACAGATAGCCATCTTCATCCGTGGGGTGGGCTCCAATTTGCGCGTTACAGAGGAAATATTGGACATTAAATCGATGCACGGGACGACGACTGTAGAGGACATTTTTAAAAACGTATGTCAAAGTGTAACCGACATGAAACTGCCCTGGGACAAACTTATTGGATTTACAACTGATGGAGCACCGGCTATGTGCGGTGAAAGAAGTGGACTAGTGTGAAGGATGCGAGTGAAGATGCAGGAGGAGAACTGCACTGGTGAATTAACAGCATATTACTGCATCTTCCACCAGGAAGTACTATGTGGCAAAGTCCTGAAGATGGACCATGTAAACTTTATCCGAATTAAAGGTTTAAATCACCGGCAATTTCAGTCCTTTATGCGGGAGATAGATTCAGAGTTTGCCGACATCCCTTATCATACAGAGGTGCGTTGGCTAAGTCGGGGAAAAGTTCTCAACAGAGTTTTTGAGCTCAGCAACGAAATCTGTCAGTTCATGGACAGTAAAGGAACAGACTCCACCGTTTTGCAGGTTGAAAAGTGGAAATGTGAGTTGTCGTTTCTGGCTGACGTAACAGCTCATCTCAATGCGTTAAACCTCCAGCTCCAGGGACGTGACCGCATGATCACTGACATGTATGATGCAGTGAAGGCCTTTCAAGTGAAGCTGCTTTTATGGGAGAAACAAATGCATCAGAGCAACTTGCCTCACTTTCCCTGTTGCCAAGTAATGCTGAACCAAGTTCAGCACAACGTTGTTCATAAATACACACTTTGCTGACAAACTGAGCGCACGGAGCTCGCGTGGCGCTTTGGTGACTTTGAAGAACAAAAAAAGAATTTCGCCATCGACGTGGAAACCGCACCTGTGCAGATTCAGATGGAGCTGATTGAGCTGCAGTGTAATGAGACACTAAAGGCAAAGTACGACCCTGCAGGGCCCACAGAGTGTATTCACTCCATTCCCGCAGCAGCGCCCCAGCTCCGTCTACATGCGGCTCGAACCTGCATGTTTGGTGGCACACATTCAAGGATTCAAGGATTCAAGGAGATTTTATTGTCATTCGCATCACATGGTACATGAGGTGGAACGAAATTAAGATCTCATGGTCCAGTTTACACCCAAGAGCTGTTATTAAAATAGATAAATATAAGCAAAATAGATTAAAAAAAAAACACAAAATAGAATAGAGCAGAATAGATAAAGACTAGACAAAATAGATAAGGTAAATACACAAGAGAGGGAGAGTAGGAGAGTAGGCAGTTAGCAGCAATATGAAGTCCAGAGTGCAAGTTTGCTATAGCAGCATGATATTGAATTAGAGCAGTGGATAAAGTGTCTAGATAAAGTGTCTCATTGCGGTTTAAAGTGACAGTGTTTGTAACAGTACTTGTTCTTGTAAGTGTCAGTGCAGTGTGTTCAGTTGGAATTTAAGAGCCTTACAGCTTCTGGTATGAAGCTGTTTCTGTGTCTGGTTGTTTTGCACTTGATGCTCCGCAGCCTCCTGCCTGAGGGGAGCGGGACAAAAAGTGCATGTGCTGGGTGGGTGGGATCCTTCCTGATGCAGGTAGCCCTTTTCCTGCATCTGGAGGTGTAAATGTCTGTGGTGCTGGGGAGGCTGACTCCAACAATCCTCTGTACAGCCTTCACCACCCTCTGCAGAGCTTTCCTATCTGCAGCAGAGCAGCTTCCATGCCACACGTTGATGCTGGAGCACACGACGCTCTCCACCACACATCTGTAGAAGGAGGTGAGGACTGCCCTCCCGAGTCCAGCTCGTCTCAGCCTCCTGAGGAAGTAGAGCCGCTGATGTGCCTTCCTGACCAGAGTGGAAGTGTTGTTGCTCCAGGTGAGTTTGCTGCTCAGGTGCACACCCAAGTACCTGTAGCTGTCGACCACTTCCACCTCAGAACCTCCAATGTGCAGAGGGAGGTGGTCATAATGGCCCCTTCTGAAGTCCACATTCATCTCCTTCGTCTTCTTTACGTTGATGCGTTGATGCATCTGTGTGAGAAGCTGTTCTCAGTGATGAAGACAAACAAAACAGCACACAGGAGTCGTCTCACTGATGACGTCTCCACAACACGGGACCTCACACCAAACATAAACGAACTTTTAAAAAAGATGCCAAGCGCCCAGCTCTGATAAAATGGCATAAGAGCAAAGAAAACTGAACGTTTTCACGACTGGACAGGTCACACAGGTGACGTCCGATCACGGTACCACGCTGGAATTCACTGAGCTCCTGAGAGAGACCCATTCTTTCACTAATGTTTGTAGAAGCAGTCTGCAGGCCTAGGGGCTTGATTTTATACACCTGTGGCCATGGAAGTGACTGGCACACCTGAATTTAATGATTTGGATGGGTGAATGAATACTTCTGGAAATATAGTGTATATGTAGGTATTTCTGACAAAAAGGTCAATGAGTGTAGATACTGACAACTTGGTGTATGTTTTTGTCAGTATGTGAGAGACGACACTATGCGAAACATATATGACATCACGGAACTAATAGCACAAAAGCAAACTCTAGGTGATGCAAAGTGTTCTTATAATTGCACAAGGGTCACTAATCAGTCTCCTATAAGTGTCAATTCAACAGAGAAACAGAGGGAACAAATTGGCAGGGTAAATCTAATGGACTCTCAGAACATCCTTCTCAACTGAAATCTTTCACAGACAAGAGACGAAAAGAAGTAGCCATTTGTCACAGCACAATGTCTCCAAATACAACAGCTCATATAATACAGCACAGTGACCATTCAGTTTTGTGTGCTTTTGTAACTTGTTATGTAGCAATTTCCATCCAATTATCCTGTAGCCATCTATTTTTTTTCTCTCAATTCCATTGGCGTTCCCGGCGTTCCCACTGAGACCACTTAGATGACTCTTCTCCTAATGGATTAAAAAAAGGATGAAACAAAAAAAGCTTCCATAAAGCCGCTTTAAGTCATTCGTTTATAATCAGGAAGCATGATTTTGTAATAGTAATAGTAAACCGAATTTTCACAAACTGTTATGGATGCAGTGATAATCTGAAAAATCTGGAAAGATGTTCACTGTTAGTTCAGGGAACACCATGCATTACAGCAATGAATGCATTACAATACAAGAATGAGTAGAGATGGCAGAGCCTTTGCCATAGAAACCACCAGGATTCATGAGTTCCCACTTAAATATGCCCAGTGATACATATTTCACAGTTGCTACTAAGGATGCACCAAAATGGGGATTGTGGGCTGATGCTGATATCGGATATTTTCATATACACTATTGTGTGAAAGTTTTAGGCATCTAAGCACATTTTTAAACAATTGATCTCAGCAGTGAGTTTATCACAATATACATTAGAATAAATTAATATTCATAATTCAAATAAACATAAAAACAATAAAAAGTAACAAGAATTTCTTGGGTCCATATTTTTCCTTGACACCTTCACAGCCGCCACAGAGACTTGTTAATATCATCAGTTACATCATGAGCACAATTTACTGCAGCAATGATTGATCAAACCAGGAGCTGCTTTTTAACTACTAATATATGTATATATATATATATATATATATATATATATATATATATATATACACATATAATACTGGACTTAACTAACTACATATAATACTGGACTTCCTCGAGGAGAGGTTTGAAAATGAGTAAACAAACACACTCACATCCAGAAAATCACTATTTATTATATATATATATATATATATATATATATATATATATATATATATATATATATGATCATTATTAATTAATATTCTATACATTTTGTTTATTCAAATACTAACACTTTTCTCAGCAAATAAACACCGTCATCATCATGATCATCATCGTCGTTAACCGCTTAATCCAGATAGGATCGCGGGCAAATAAACACAAACTACACAAATAAATAGATTTTGAAAATGTGTCTTGGGTGCCTAAGACTTTCGCACCGTACTGTATGTGGCTGCTGATGCCAATACAGTATTGTAAATCAGAGACCCCCTGTAACGGGGAGCGAGGTAGCGGACGCAAGTGCGGAGGTAAGCGACTTTTACTGAGGGCAAATCCAAAATCAGGGTCATAACGGTCCAGGGTCAAAGAGCCAACACGAACAGATTGAGGGTAAGACATGAAAAACAGCTGGTTACGGCAAACAACACCAAAACGACAAGCATACAACGACCAGCGAAAACAAAGGGCAAACACAGGGCTTAAATACACAGAACAATGAGGGACAGGTGAAAACAATCAGGGGCGGAGTTACAAAACCAAAACATGAGCACATGGACAGGACTGGGAGGGGCCAATCGTGACACCCCCTTTCATTTATGTAGTTTTTAGTCACAACAGCCATTCTGAGGCGAAAAATAATGAATGAATGCATAAATAAAAATGAAATAAATAAATAAATGAGCAAAGAAAGTACAAATTAATAAATAATTTGGAGCAGAAAACTGTAAAATAAACATTATGCATTGTTTGTCATTATGCCTTTATGTCATTCCTCAAATATTTGTTTATTTGTTTGTTCCTTCCTTCCTCCAGTAGGCTAATTGGAAATGCTACTGGCTGATCACAGGTAAAGCTGTGTGTTTGATTGCCTTATTTTTGAAATGCTGCTAATAGTTCAGTGATGGTGGAAGATCTGAGCTGAGTTTCTGTGCAGTTACGCTTGATAATGGGCGAATTAGACAGTTCACAACAGGACAAAGACTCCATTCTGTTTCGGGTGGAGGGTTCAGTTACAGATTTACAGTGATGAAATGTGGATTCATCAGTGTTGGAGACCCTTTAAGACGTCACTCACTGACTCAGCATGTGTCTGTGGCAGAGGTGGGAGGCAGACATTGTACCCAAAATACATCATTATTCACCATTAACAGCCGTGTGGATACCGATCCCATGGACCCTCACAGAGCAGGTACTATTTGGGTGGTGGATCATTCTCAGCACTGCAGTGACACTGATGTGGTGGTGGTGTGTTAGTGTGTGTGTTAAGCTGGTCTGAGTGGATCAGACACAGCAGTGCTGCTGAAATCAATTGGGTTTAATTAGACCCAACAGACGGAGCAGCTTCTGGACACTGTGAGAACATAAAGCTCAACGGTACACGGTAAAAAACCCATCTTTTATGGGTCATTCCACCATGCGATTCATGCTGGATTTCTCAGTTTGAGAGGTACCGGTATATTGTTCATATGTTGTTGTTCCAAAATGTTGATACCCTGCTGATAAACTTGACATGAAACTTGACAACTTTTGGGAAGTTGTGGTTTATTTCAAAAAGCGATGCTGGGAAGGTGAAGGAAGAAACTCTTCGGTGACACCCGTCTCTTGCATAAAAAAGTTTATTTGCATTTAGAGATCGAAGTCAGAATCAAGCCTTCGCGAAACAGCTTGGAGAGAAACGTGCCAAATGTTCTCCGTCACATAGCTTTGAGTCCATGCATTTATACCCCAGTTGTTTTTGACATATAGTCCACATCTTGTTCTTCTTCAGCTTCAGCTTATTCTAAAGCGAGGGGCCCATCTCTCTCTCTTGGGACCCAGAGCTTCAAACCTAGGCTCCCTTCACACATATGGAGCCTTGTCCTAATGACCATTCTAGACCCAAGACATAATGCTTTCAGTTAACACACAACTGAATGCATATTAGAGCCCAATATCATGTCAGTATCATATATAACATTTTTATCAAGCCTGATACACTTCATAGAGTTTTTATAGGATACACTATGGCTACGTTCACATTACCAGGTTGAAGTGGCTCAAATCAGATTTTTGTTGTCCTCATGTGACTCAAATCTGATGTTTTCAGGGCTGTGTGGACACATCTGATCTTCATATGTGGTCTGATCGGATACCTATCTGATTCGTAGCTGTGTGACCTTAATGTGACACTTGGATTGGAATTCATGTGCTTTTTCTCCACTGCGCCTGCGCCATCATTCAGTGTTACCATGGCAGCAGCAGCGAACAGAAGTTAAAGCCTGTAAACGGTGGAAAAGCAGCTCATCTCACCTTTTTCTCCTTCGTCTGGCTCTAATAATGAAGCTGAGAGCTGATCAGAGTTAATGATCTTCTCAGCGAAGCTCGTTCTGCTCGTTAGTTTGTGCTGATGATGCAGTGATTCAGTCATGTGACGTTACTAAGAAGGAGGAGCTCATGAGGGTCATTTCAGGACGCCGGTTCGTTCACATTAATGACTGATTTGAATCACTTACCTAAACGAGTGTGAACCGTCGAGTCAGAGAGATCAGATTTGAGGAACAAGGCTTGTAATGTGAACGTAGCTTATGTCAGTAAACGTACACTATGTATGATTTGGGGATTTGGAGACCTCTCTGGTGGAAATGTGTAATTGCACACAACGTATGGAAGAACATTTTGTGAGGTTGGCTGTGTGTGAGTGGAGGAATGTGATGATTACGAGTGCAATGAAAGAGAATTCAAAGAGAACCTCACCAAAACATGGTCTCAAAACATGGTGAAGGACGTGGTTCTGAGGATGGAAGTGAATTGTCTACGATTGTCATCTTATCTTCATCAGTTTAATGTTGATTTTGCATTTGAGACCTAAATATCAAGCCAGACCTTCTATCTGAGTCTGTGCGTTTAACGTTAATACATAAAGACGTATGACATGGTCTGGAAAACACCGGCAAAATCTAACCTGCCACATCTAACTTTTAAAAGACTATCTCAGGCCATGCATGGCGAGTTGCCGCAATCCACGCTCACCATAAGTTAGCATGTGTTTTTTCTCCTGACTCAATAACGCTACTTCTTTCCATTTTAACAATAATGTCGTACATAATGCAGCTTTAAGATGTTGCATTGAACTGACCCGAACACACATAACTTTTACTGAAACATCTGTATATTAAGTCTTGGATCTTTCCGGAATAAACAAAAAATATTCAAGGGTATTTAACAGAATCGTGTTAAATGAAGAAACACAATATAACTTCATCTTGTTTTCTGGGTCTTTTTTGATAATTACACATACACTTTATTGCCAAAAGTATTCACTCACCCATCCAAATGATTAAGTTCAGGTGTTCCAATCACTTCCATGGCCACAGGTGTATAAAACCAAGCACTCATATAGTGTATGGCTCATATAGTGTATGTCTGACACTAGCATACAACACACATACTGTTGATTGAATATCAGTTCAAACGTTTAATCTCCATTAATATGAGTGCTAACCAGGCTACGCAAAAAAGGAACTAAAGGGTTGGTTAGTGTAGTTGGTAACACCTCTGCCTTCTACACTGTAGGCTGGGGTTCAATCCCCACCTGGGTAAGCACCTTACACTATACCAATAGGAGTCCTTGGGCAAGACTCCCAAAACTGCTTTCACCTTTTTGTGTAAAATGATCAAATTGCAAGTTGCTCTGGATGAGTGCGTCAGCCAAATGGAAAAATAAAAGTGGTTTAGCTATAAAACATGGAGCTTTATGTGATGTCATGTTAGACATCATTGAATAAAGATGCTTTGATAGCTTCAATGGTGTATTCAAGCTTTCAGATGTAGTGTTTCTGATTGTCTGAGTGTTTATGTTTTATTCATGATGCATAGCAGTGATGGATGATTACACAACCCTTATGTTCGACATGTCAAAAGCAACACACTGTAAACTGCACCACAACATTGTTATGGCAGACCATGTGCAATATTACAAAACTGTATGGAAGTAGGAATTGTGAGCGATACAAGACTAGAACATTAAACCACTTCAAATATTAATTAGAGTGCTCATCTTAAAAAAACCTTGTCTTCTTTAAAGGAGCTGCGCTTGTAAACATCACCCTGAATAATACTTTCATACAATGAACATCAGCCACCGAACCTCATGGTGTTTGCTGACACAGAGGATGGTGCTGGCCGAGTGAGGGAGAAAGGGCAAAAGGGTCATGAGAATTTCTAAAAAAAGGGCAGACCAGTAGAGGAGCATCTGTGAGCTTCACCCGCTGGGATACAGACAGATACGCAGACTGCAATCACTGTTTCACCACTAATGATACAGATGCGCATCTCACGTTGAGTGATTATAACGGTCAGCATACAAAGATCAGGTATAACATCATGACCCCCTCCTTGTTTCTACGCTCACTGTCCATTTTATCAGCTCCACTTACTGTATAGATGCACTTTGTAGCTCTACAGTTACAGACTGTAGTCCATCTGTTTCTCTGATACTTTGTTACCCCCTTTTACCCTGTTCTTCAGTGGTCAGGACCCCCATGGACCCTCACAGAGCAGGTACTGTTTGGGTGGTGGATCATTCTCAGTGCTGCAGTTACAGTGGTGTGTTAGTGTGTGTTGTGCTGGTATGAGTGGATCAGACACAGCAGTGCTGCTGGAGTTTTTAAACACTGTGTCCACTCACTGTCCACCCTATTAGACATTCCTACCTCATCAGTCCACCTTGTAGATGTAAAGTCAGAGACGATAGCTCATCTGCTGCTGCACAGTTTGTGTTGGTCATCCTCCTTCACCAGTGGTCACAGGACGCTGCCCACAGGACACTGTTGTCTGGACATTTTTGTTGTTAGACTGTTCTCAGTCAAGCAGCAACATTGAGGTGTTTAAAAACTCCAGCAGCGCTGCTGCGTCTGATCCACTCAGACCAGCGCAACGCACACTAACACACCACCACCACGTCCATGGGGGTCCTGACCACTGAAGAACAGGGTAAAAGGGGGCTAACAAAGTATCAGAGAAACAGATGGACTACAGTCTGTAACTGTAGAACTACAAAGTGCAGCTATACAGTAAGTGGAGCTGATAAAATGGACACAGTGGAGAAACAAGGACACTTCAGCTTTGCCAAACGTTTATACTTACATAGTTAAATGCGATGAACTCAGTGTTTGGGGTCATCTGGATGACCGTGTGTTGCTCTCTAAGATTATGTGCGTGGTCCTCCTCATCCTCCCTCCTCCCCTCCTTCCCTCCCTCTGTCCAATGGCTGGTCTCGGCTGGGCTGTGTCTGCGGCTCGTAGTGAGCGGCGCTCGTCAGTGCTGTAATAAGCAGCTGCTCGGTGGAGCTCTCTTACTCCTGCGGTCAGAGCGGCGGACGCAGACACCTGACCCTCACCGCCACCGTGCCCTCCTTCACACCGAGCTTCAGGGAGAGGGAAAGAAAGCCTCAAGCCACCTGCTCGAGCTGGAGTATGGAGACGTTAGCTCGGCTGAGGAGCGACTGAGAAGCGGCGGGAAAGTTCGCTCAGAGCCGCGGGATGAGCCACTCTTAGGTGGGTGAGAGCAGCTCTGCCTGTGCCGTCCGGTGTATCAGTATAAAAGCGCTGGCTGTAACGATTTGTGCCTCCGTTCGGGAGCCTAGCAAGACCCTTTTCAGTGGGGTGGCGAGGTTTGACCCAGCGGGTTAATCCGGGAGTTAAACTGCAGGTGTGCAGTGACTCTATGAGCGAATCACGTCTGGCAGCGTTACGAGCAGCGAACACTCAGTTCTGATGAGATCTAAGCTGCGTCTTTAACGCTCAGCTGTAAGGAGTGTTTCATTCACCTGATAAACGATAGACGGAGGCCCACTGGTGACATCCTGTAAAATAAAAATAATGCGTGGCCACGACTTAGTAAGGCGTGGGAATGAGATCCTAATGCCTGACCGTGGGAATGAGATTCTAATGCATGGCCATGGCTTAGTAAGGTGTGGGAATGACATTATTATATGTGGCCACAACTTAAGAAGGTGTGAGAATGAGATCCTAATGTGAGGCCACGGCTTAGTAAAGTGTGGGAATGAGATTGTAAAGCATGGCCATGACTTGAACGAGATTCTAATGCATGGCCCTGGCTTAGTAAGGTGTGGGAATGACATTATAATATGTGGTCACAACTTAAGAAGGTGTGAGAATGAGATCCTAATGTGAGGCCACGGCTTAGTAAGGTGTGAAATGAGATCCTAATGCCTAGCCACGACTTGGTAAGGCATGATCTCGTTCCCACACCTCACTTAGTCATGGCCAACGACATAGTTAATCGCATTCCCATGCCTTACTGCGTGCACGCATTAGGATCTTGTTCCCACTCGTTAATAAGGCGTGGCCATGCGTTATGTTTATATCTGATGTCATCAGCAGGGCTCTGTATGTTGCTGTGCGATGGTCACCTCATCTCACCATCGTTCAGCCTACCTCACAGATCAGCGCTGCTAAAGTGCGCTGGACAAAGTATTAGTGTGGTCATAGTTACATCGCTGTTAACCTCGTAGCTCCAAAACGGAAACTTTACAGGAGAAGGAAAAACATGCTTTACTTTTAATGCCAGTCAATGGTACCAGACATTTTGTCTAGGTAATTTTGGCTGATTCCTTTTGGTCCATTCATCATGAAATTTACACACAATTTAAAGGGCAACAAGCATTTTCAAATTACATCAAAAACCCCAAAAACGAGAAATATGGACATGTTCCAACAGCAGCGATAGGACGATAATGAAAATAAGGCAGTTATTAACCAGTTAATCACAGTTTCAGACTCGGTTTCACTCTGGAAAAACTGAAAATGTCATTCCCTGTACTATTTCTAATCTCTGCTGAACAATGTAAACAGTAATGGTGGGGAACCCACAGTAATGTACAGTAATCCATTTAACACAGCAGAAATACTGCAATACACTCATGTAGAAATCTATCTGGGGCTTTTAAACATTTTCCTCATATAAAAAGCCAATGTTAGCTGCTTTCTTAAGCAAAAGAGTCAGATTATGGATATAGACTAACTAATTGGTAACTGCACCAGTGGCACATTTTCACTGTGAAGGCTTTCACACAAAGTAGCAGAACTTCTCTGTGGTTATACTTCAGTGACACTGACCGACTCCCTTTGTCCTCTCCTCGAGGAAGTCCAGTTTTATATGTAGTTAGTTAAGTTCAGTATTATATGTAGTTAGTTAAGTTCAGTATTATATGTAGTTAGTTAAGCCCAGTATTATATGTAGTTAGTTAAGTCTAGTATTATATGTAGTTAGTTAAGTCCAGTATTATATGTAGTTAGTTAAGTTCAGTATTATATGTAGTTAGTTAAGCCCAGTATTATATGTAGTTAGTTAAGTCCAGTATTATATGTAGTTAGTTAAGTTCAGTATTATATATAGTTAGTTAAGCCCAGTATTATATGTAGTTAGTTAAGTCCAGTATTATATGTAGTTAGTTAAGTTCAGTATTATATGTAGTTAGTTAAGTTCAGTATTATATGTAGTTAGTTAAATCCAGTATTATATGTAGTTAGTTAAGTCCAGTATTATATGTAGTTAGTTAAGTCCAGTAATATATGTAGTTAGTTAAGTTCAGTATTATATGTAGTTACTTAAGTCCAGTATTATATGTAGTTAGTTAAATCCAGTATTATATGTAGTTAGTTAAGTCCAGTATTATATGTAGTTAGTTAAGTCCAGTATTATATGTAGTTAGTTAAGTCCAGTATTATATGTAGTTAGTTAAGTTCAGTATTATATGTAGTTAGTTAAGTTCAGTATTATATGTAGTTAGTTAAATCCAGTATTATATGTAGTTAGTTAAGTCCAGTATTATATGTAGTTAGTTAAGTCCAGTATTATATGTAGTTACTTAAGTCCAGTATTATATGTAGTTAGTTAAATCCAGTATTATATGTAGTTAGTTAAGTCCAGTATTATATGTAGTTAGTTAAGCCCAGTATTATATGTAGTTAGTTAAGTCAAGTATTATATGTAGTTAGTTAAGCCCAGTATTATATGTAGTTAGTTAAGTCAAGTATTATATGTAGTTAGTTAAGTCCAGTAATATATGTAGTTAGTTAAGTTCAGTATTATATGTAGTTACTTAAGTCCAGTATTATATGTAGTTAGTTAAATCCAGTATTATATGTAGTTAGTTAAGTCCAGTATTATATGTAGTTAGTTAAGTCCAGTATTATATGTAGTTAGTTAAGTCCAGTATTATATGTAGTTAGTTAAGTTCAGTATTATATGTAGTTAGTTAAGTTCAGTATTATATGTAGTTAGTTAAATCCAGTATTATATGTAGTTAGTTAAGTCCAGTATTATATGTAGTTAGTTAAGTCCAGTATTATATGTAGTTAGTTAAGTCCAGTATTATATGTAGTTACTTAAGTCCAGTATTATATGTAGTTAGTTAAATCCAGTATTATATGTAGTTAGTTAAGTCCAGTATTATATGTAGTTAGTTAAGCCCAGTATTATATGTAGTTAGTTAAGTCAAGTATTATATGTAGTTAGTTAAGCCCAGTATTATATGTAGTTAGTTAAGTCCAGTATTATATGTAGTTAGTTAAGTCAAGTATTATATGTAGTTAGTTAAGTCCAGTATTATATGTAGTTAGTTAAGTCCAGTATTATATGTAGTTAGTTAAGTCCAGTATTATATGTAGTTAGTTAAGTTCAGTATTATATGTAGTTAGTTAAGTTCAGTATTATATGTAGTTAAAAATCAGCTCCTGGTTTGATCAATCAGTGCTTCAGCAAATTGTGCTCATGATGTAATTGATGATATTAACAAGTCTCTGTGGCGGCTGTGAAGGAGTCAAACTTTATGCAAAACTACATATGTTTATTTTCTAAGTGAAAACATGTGAACATTTAAACATGGCATTTTTTAATGCAGTTTAATGCAGGACTGTTTTTCATTTTTTTGCACAGGCTGCATTTAATGTTTTAAATTTCCCCATAAAATGTTAAGTTCAGCAAGGAAGCAGTCATTGTGCAAAGAACGTGTTAACTTACTTTCACTTAGAAAATCGACAAAGAACATGGAAATTGACCAGGGACATCCAAACGGTTGCATGCGACTATATGTAGTAGATGAAGTAAGCAAAGATCTCTAGTGTTGAAAAAACTTGCACAGTGTTGAATGAACACCTGCAGAGCTGAATGAACATCCACGTAAATTAATAAATGAATGTTACATTTATACAGCGTTAATTCCTTCACACAGAACTGAACGTAAAAAACGATACACTGTACATGAGTATAGCCTGAAATATGTTGTTAGTTGTGAATTTCTGTGGGGCAGTAGAGAGTTTGAGTATGATAGTCTGATTTTAGATGCTTTTGGATGATCTTAGATGAAGTGCTTCAATGAAAAAACAGCTCATTTTAAAGTTCAGTAGTTTTTAAGATTAATGAATTAGAAGATTAATGAAGGGTTCAGTGTCCTTTTTGAAAAAACTCTTTACACCTAGTCTAGGTGGGCTTATGTACACTCATCACATATGAAGGATATTGACGAAGTTCCATAATAACAGCCTGTATGACTAGTCCGTTTCACTTCCTGTGGTGCCTCTGCTCATCATTAATTATTTATATGTATCAGATATTGGTGTCAGAGGTTGTCCATAAATCCTTTTTTAATACAGTGGGGTCCAAAGGTCTTTGGTAATCTCAGATTACTTTCATATCGCTGCTGTAAGAACAAAACCTTGTATCTCCATTTTTTTTACATAATTTGAAAATACTTGTTGCCCTTTAAATTGTATGTAAATTTCATGATGAATGGACCAAAAGAAACATCCCAAAATTACTTGGACAAACTTCTGGTTCCATTGACTTACATTAAAAGTAGAGTACAGTTTTCCTTCTCCTGTAAAATTACCATTGTGGAGATTTAAAGGGAAGTTTTGTTCTGGGAACAGCAATTTAATCCTGTAAATAAACATTTTTGAAAAATACAGTTTTAGGCACCCAAGACACTTTTTAACTACATATAACAAACAAACACACTAACATCCAGAAAAATCACAATTTTTTATATATATATATATACTGCTCAAAAAAATAAAGGGAACACTCAAATAACACATCCTAGATCTGAATGAATGAAATTTTCTCATTGAATACTTTGATACTTTGTTCTGTACAAAGTTTAATGTGCTGACAACAAAATCACACAAAAATCATGAATGGAAATCAAATTTATTAACCAATGGAGGCCTGGATTTGGAGTCACACACAAAATTTAAGTGGAAAAACCCACTACAGGCTGATCCAACTTTGATGTAATGTCCTTAAAACAAGTCTAAATGAGGCTCAGTATTGTGTGTGGCCTCTATGTGCCTGTATGACCTCCCTACAACGCCTGGGCATGCTCCTGATGAGGTGGCGGATGGTCTCCTGAGGGATCTCCTCCCAGACCTGGACTAAAGTATCCACCAACTTCTGGACAGTCTGTGGTGCAACGTGGCGTTGGTGGATGGAGCGAGACACGATGTCCCACATGTGCTCAATCGGATTCAGGTCTGGGGAACGGGTGGGCCAGTCCATAGCTTCAATGCCTGCATCTTGCAGGAACTGCTGACACACTCCAGCCACATGAGGTCTAGCATTGTCCTGCATTAGGAGGAACCCAGGGGCAACCGCACCAGCATATGGTCTCACAAGGGGTCTGAGGATCTCATCTCGGTACGTAATGGCAGTCAGGCTACCTCTGGCGAGCACATGGAGGGCTGTGCAGCCCTCCAAAGAAATGCCACCCCACACCATTACTGACCCACTGCCAAACCGGTCATACTGAAGGATGTTGCAGGCAGCAGATCGCTCTCCACAGCGTCTCCAGACTCTGTCACGTCTGTCACATGTGCTCAGTGTGAACCTGCTTTCATCTGTGAAGAGCACAGGTGGGGGTTGTGCTCATAGCCCAACAACGTGCAGGACGCTTGGCATTTGCCAATCTGGTCGTCTCATGCTACCACGAGTGTGAAAGCACCACCAACATGCAAAAGTGACCAAAACATCAGCCAGAAAGCAGAAAGGTACTGAGAAGTGGTCTGTGGTCCCCACCTGCAGAACCACTCCTTTATACTCAATAATATACTCAATACTCGTGTCTTGCTAATTGCCAATAATTTCCACCTGTTGTCTATTCCATTTGCACAACAGCTGTGAAATTGATTGTCAATCAGTGTTGCTTCCTAAGTGGACAGTTTGATTTCACAGAAGTTTGATTTACTTGGAGTTATATTGTGTTGTTTAAGTGTTCCCTTTATTTTTTTGAGCAGTATATATATATATATATATATATATATATATATATATATATATAGTGCTTTTCTGGATGTTAGTGTGTTTGTTTACCCATTTTCAAGCCTCTCCTCGAGGAAGTCCAGTATTATATGTAGTTAGTTATGTCCAGTATTATATGTAGTTAGTTAAGTTCAGTATTATATGTAGTTAGTTAAGTTCAGTATTATATGTAGTTAGTTAAGTTCAGTATTATATGTAGTTAGTTAAGCCCAGTATTATATGTAGTTAGTTAAGTCCAGTATTATATGTAGTTAGTTAAGTTCAGTATTATATGTAGTTAGTTAAGTCCAGTATTATATGTAGTTAGTTAAGTCCAGTATTATATGTAGTTAGTTAAGTTCAGTATTATATGTAGTTAGTTAAGTCCAGTATTGTATGTAGTTAGTTAAGTCCAGTATTATATGTAGTTAGTTAAGTCCAGTATTATATGTAGTTAGTTAAGTTTAGTATTATATGTAGTTAGTTAAGTCCAGTATTATATGTAGTTAGTTAAGTCCAGTATTATATGTAGTTAGTTAAGTTCAGTATTATATGTAGTTAGTTAAGTCCAGTATTATATGTAGTTAGTTAAGTCCAGTATTGTATGTAGTTAGTTAAGTTTAGTATTATATGTAGTTAGTTAAGTCCAGTATTATATGTAGTTAGTTAAGTCCAGTATTATATGTAGTTAGTTAAGTCCAGTATTATATGTAGTTAGTTAAGTTCAGTATTATATGTAGTTAGTTAAGTTCAGTATTATATGTAGTTAGTTAAGTCCAGTATTGTATGTAGTTAGTTAAGTCCAGTATTATATGTAGTTAGTTAAGTTCAGTATTATATGTAGTTAGTTAAGTCCAGTATTATATGTAGTTAGTTAAGTCCAGTATTATATGTAGTTAGTTAAGTCCAGTATTATATGTAGTTAGTTAAGTTCAGTATTATATGTAGTTAGTTAAGTTCAGTATTATATGTAGTTAGTTAAGTTCAGTATTATATGTAGTTAGTTAAGTCCAGTATTGTATGTAGTTAGTTAAGTCCAGTATTATATGTAGTTAGTTAAGTCCAGTATTATATGTAGTTAGTTAAGTCCAGTATTATATGTAGTTAGTTAAGTCCAGTATTATATGTAGTTAGTTAAGTTCAGTATTATATGTAGTTAGTTAAGTCCAGTATTATATGTAGTTAGTTAAGTTCAGTATTATATGTAGTTAAAAAGCAGCTCCTGGTTTGACCAATCAGTGCTGCAGTAAATTGTGCTCATGATGTAATTGATGATATTAACAAGTTTCTGTGGCGGCTGTGAAGGAGTCAAGGAAAAATATGGACCCAAGAAATTCTTGTTAGTTTTTATTGTTTTTATGTTTATTTGAATTACGAATATGACTTTATTCTAATGTATATTGTGATAAACTCAGTGCTGATGAAAATTGTTTAAAAATTTGCTTAGATGCCTAAAACCTTCACACAGTAGTGTATATAACATTATATCACAGAAATATTGAAGATTCTGTACTACAGTATTTCTAGGTCTTTATTCGTATTGGAGCGAATTTGTAATACTGACCATATTAAGGCCTTTGTATAAAAAGGTCAGGTTTTTTTGAGCCTTATTCCTTCCACTGAAGCTTCAGACGACTCTCAGGTGGATATTCAAGTCAAAAAAATATAAAAGACTACTCAATGTAATGCTGAACATTTTATTTATAAAGAAAAACCTTTTACAGAATTAGCGAAGAATGCAGAGTAGAAGCATTTTCACTAGTGCTCTCAGCCTTAGGGTCCCCGCTGTAGGTACCTCCTGTGGTGTCACTTGCAGTTCAGATGAGTCAAGGACTGATTTTAGCATCAGTTAGTCAGTTGATTTGCTGTGGTTTAGCTGGCAGGAGATTAATTAAATGTTAATAATACAAAAACAGCACAAGTAAATGGCAGTAATCCAAAATCATCTATCCAGTATATTCAAGAACCATGACTGGTGCAGATTCCTCTTTCAGATCTAAAGCAGCTGTGTGTCTTTCTTTTAATACGTGAGATTAGAATTTGAGCTGATTTAGCTTTAGACATTAGTCACATTTTAAAATGCATGTCTTTTCAGTTCAGATTAAACCCCTTCACTAACTGAACTTCACTTTGGCTCAGCTGCTGTTTCATATTTGCACTATAGTCGATTGGGCACCCCTGGTCAAATGACATGTTCTGTTGATGTTCTAAGTGAAAACAGGTTAATGCATCCTCTACAGAGGACCCACTTCTGCTCAGTTACTGATTATGTACTAAATTTAACAAGATGGACACAAAATTTGGCATGGGTAAAACATATGGCACATTTTGTATTATATATTTCATTTTTTTATTTAGATTCTTTTTAAAATTTCTATTTTGACTATAACAGCTTCAGAATTCAGAAGACACAGTGATGTTTGGAGGTAGATCTCCATAAATGACACACAACATTAGAAGTCTACAGTAAAAAAGGCACTTTATGGCATTTGGCTGACGCTCTTATCCAGAGCGACTTACAATTTGATCATTTTACACAGGTAGGCCAAGGTGATGTTAGGAGTCTTGCCCAAGGACTCTTATTGGTATAGTGTAGGGTGTTTGCCCAGGTGGGGATTGAACCCCAGTCTACAGTGTAGAAGGCAGAGGTATTAACCACTACACTATACCAACCACATTTATAAATCAATTACAGTAAAATTACAGTAAAAATAACATTACTTTGAATTTTCTAGGCTGTATGTAAATCTGTAGGTGTGGAGAGAGACAGTTAACAGACCTGGCAGTTAACATTAAGCTACTTAACTTACACTTGCTTATAAATCAGAATGCACATTATTGGTCCCTTACAAAAGCTACATAGCATCTGATCAGTTCAGAATGAATGGAAATTTAAATACTGTAAGTAATAGTTTGTCAGTTCATCCAAAAAAATACTTCAGGTGGTACGAAACAGTTGATTGGGTTGATTCATTTCAAATAAATACTTTGAATGAAACAATGCTTAGAAAGCAAAATAAAGCAAAATCAGTATTTTACTACAATTTAAACCCCAGAAACTCTTCACATCACGCCTGCGTAGTTCCACTTTTTACACTGTAGCTGTTAAGGATTCACGGATATGGGAATTATGGGCTGATGACAATGTCCAATATTTTTCATGTACATAACACTATGTGGACAGTATTGGGACACATCTCGTAATCACTGAAGTTAAGGGTATCATTCAGTCTGATTGCCACAGGTGTATGAAATCTAGCAGCTAGCCATGCAGCCTGCCAGTACACACACTAGTGAAAGAATGGGTCATTCTAAAGAGCTTGCTGAATTCCAGTGTGGTTCTGTATTAGGAGGCCAGAGTTGTAACAAGTCAGTTTGTGAACCTTCTTCCCTCCTAGATATTCCACGATTAACTGTGAGTGGTATTACAGTGTTTAGGAAGCATTTAGGAACCACAGCAACTCAGCCACAAAGTGTGAGACCACCTGAAGTTACAGAGCGGGTTGCCGCGTGCTGAGGAGCATAGAGCGTAAAAGTCTCCAACACTCTGCTGATCAATACCTGCAGAGAACTGCAGAGTTCAAACTTCCTCTGGTAAAAACATCAGCACAAAAACTGCGCAACAGGAGCTTCATGGCAGAGTTTTCATGGCCGAGTAGGTGCACGCAAGCCTTACATCACCAAGCACAATGCCAAGCGTCGGATGAAGTGATGTAAAGCGGCACCACTGGACTCTGGAGCAGTGGAAAGGTATTCTGCAGAGTGATGAATCACTTTGCTCTGTCTGTCAGTCTGATGGATGAGTCTGGGTACAGCAATAAAAACAGCCTGTTTAATTCTTGGAGTGAAGAGAGGTTGGAAAATGCTCATGTAAAATAAATTATGACCCTTTTTGTTACACACATAAATGTTACACAAAAGTGGACATCAGGGAAAAAAATTAAATGGAAAAAGAAAAATTTGGGGATATGGGCAAAAACTGCTGAAGCTGAAATGATTCTGATATCATTGTGCATCTCTAGTAGTTATGCTAGTCCAAACATGCTTGGCAAAAAAATGCTATAGTGTTATATAGAGCTTTATAATATACACTATATATGCAAATGTATTTGCTTGTCTGCCTTCACACGCATATGAATTTGAGTGACATCCCATTCTTAATCCATAGGTTTTAATATGATGTCGGCCCACCCATTGCAGCTATAACAGCTTCAACTCTGCTGGGAAGGCTTTCCACAAGGATTAGAAGTGTGTTTATGGGAATTTTTCACCGTTCTTCCAGAAGCGCATTTGTGAGGCACTCACATTGGATGAGAAGGCCTGGCTCACAGTCTCCGCTCTAATTCATCCCAAAGGTGTTCTATTGGTTTGAGGTCAGGACTCTGTGTAGGCTGGTCAAGTTTTTGGTCTGCTGAAGAATTAAGAGTTCCTTTCACTGGAACTAAGGGGCTGAGCCCAACTCCTGAAAAACACCACCACACCATAATCCCCCCTCCACCAAACTTTACACTTGGCACAATGCAGTCAGACAAGTACCGTTCTCCTGGCAACCGCCAGACCCAGACTCCATCGGATTTCCAGACAGAGAAGCGTGATTGGTCACTCCAGAGAACACGTCTCCACTGCTGTAGAGTCCAGTGGCGGCGCTTTACACCACTGCATTCCACACTTTACATTACGCTTGGTGATGTAAGGCTTGGATGCAGCTGCTCGGCCATGGAAACCCATTCCATGAAGCTCTCTATGCTGTTCTTGAGCTGATCTGAAGGCCACATGAAGTTTGGAGGTCTGTAGTGATTGACTCTGCAGAAAGTTGGCGACCTCTGTGCACTATGCATCCATTGACCTCTGCCGACCACTTTGTGGCTGAGTTACTGTCGTTCCCAATCACTTCCTCTTTGGTATAATCCCACTGACAGTTGACTGTGGAATATTTAGTAGTGAGGAAATTTCACGACTGGACTTGATGCACAGGTGGCGTCCGATCACGGTACCATGCTGGAATTCACTGAGCTCCTGAGAGCGACCCATTCTTTCACTAATGTTTGTAGAAGCAGTCTGCAGGACTAGGGGCTTGGCTTTATACACCTGTGGCCATGGAAGTGATTGGAACACCTGAATACAATGATTTGGATGGGTGAGTAAATACATTTGGTAATGTAGTGTATGTGGCTGCGTAATTTATAGATTTATGTTGAAGTTCTGAATTGTAAAGTTGTTCTTCAGTCTGAATGAAAGGATAATTGTTTATTAGTTTGTTAGATCACAGTGAGAGGCCAGCAAAGATGTTACTTAATCATTTTGTTACAGCACACAAGTATTTCATTTATCTGCCGTTTAGGATGAGCTACACCTGTGCATTTATCAGTGGCAGTTTATTTAAAAGAGCTATAGCTGATATAGAGTGACCATAATGAGCCAGTGGATTTTACTGTGGTATTATATTTCTAATTTTGTATTTTCATAACTGCTACTAGTGTGTTTATGACACAGTGCAACAGAGTTGTGCTTCTTCTGGCCTCAGCCCTTCAGGGAAATTATCAGAGAGGCTGAGCATTGCCAGGGAGCACAGTGAGAAGGATTATTTGTGTTAGCTGTCCATGAATCCACAAGTGGCTTTTAGGAAGCAAATAAACCACCCATTGACAGATACATTCATCCATATTATTGACAGCTGCAGGTCATGAACGGTTATCTATTAAAATGTGGGTTAGACCACACAAGCCATTTGAAAACAAACACACTTTGAGTGGCTAGTAACAGAAGGGACTAAAGTATATGTGTGATATTTGTGTGTTTATGGATTTAATACTTTGATAACTGCAGGTTTCTCACTGTTTTTTTAATAATATTTCACATATGAATGGTTCATTTCACATATGAATAATGTATTAGCCATTTCTAACAGCATTCTTAGTTGGGGTATGAATCTCTAGGCACCTCACTTCTTCAATTTTGATTCCAAGAAGTGATTCTTGGAATCAAATCAATTCTCAATGCATTGCATTATTCTTCTCCTGTATTTGTCATTAACAAGTAGTGTTAGCTTAGTGTAATTGGAATGTAGCCTAAACTCATTAAACTCATTTTATTTCATTCTTTCCCATGTCACAAATTGAATATGTTTACATGCATCCTGATAATATATTAATAATCCAATTAATAACTCAATCGGATTAGAGTGCAGCCATTTAAACACCTCAGAACAGACTAGTTTGATTAAGGCTCGGTCTCTATCTGACTGAACAACGTGGGTAATCCTGTGAATAATCCATTAAATTGACGAATAATATCTGTGTAAATGCCTATATCTGATTACATTCCCTATCGGAATGTTTAAGTCCGTTCTGCATGTGTGTCGCGTCATAGTGAAAGTTTATATCATTCAACACGGCGGAGCAGAAACTGTGGCCTAGGGGTGCTAGGGTTTTTTTGGGGGGGGGGGGGGGGGGGGGGGGTGCTGGCTCTAAATCTCCCACTGCTTTTTCATAATTTTCAAAAATCGTACCTGACTATGGTGTTTTTTTATACTTAATGAAGACTGTCTGTTCACATTGTTCACTCTGAGTTTAATCCAGATCAATCTTATAACACACAGTGAAGAAACTGAACATTTATTGTTGACATTCAGTATAAAAGATACATGGAGCTGCAAGAAATGAGAAAAATATTGTGTTGGCTTAGCTTCCTTATTTGCATTCAGTTATTTATGAAAACTTTTTCCTTGCTTCTTTTGTACAAATTGCCTCAGAGCTGTTATGCAGGATGTGGTACACAGTATATTGACCTAATCAAATAAAATATATTTTTAATGTGTTGACCACATACAGTACTGTGCAGAAATCAGAGATCGCCTTCTATTTACTTCATTTGTAGTCAAAATGGCCATGAAGTACAAAGTTATTCGTTTTTTAGCATCTTCATAAAAAAAAAGAAAACATATATTTAATATCTCAACAAATATCTCAATATCTCGGCATCTCAACATCTAAATATAAAATAACAAATGTTCAGTATTTAGTGCGTCACTCATTACCTTTTATTACCGCTTCTGTTCTTTTCAGGAGACTCACTTTCTGTGTATGAAGAAATGCAGGGATATTTTTTTACCATATCCAGAATTCTGTCTTAGAAGTTGGTAGGATTTCATGCTTTTAATGATCCAAATAATTCCAAATGCATTTCGTGACGCTGAGGTCTGGACTCTGGGGTGGTCAGTCCATTGTTCTGAGAACAGTGACTGCTTCTTTGCTTCAGATTTTTTTCTTGTTTGTCCATTTCCTTTTCTCATAGCAGCTTCTTGAAAGCTATACATGTTTTCAGACTTTCTTAGTGGTGAATTGAACAGTGGAGCTGAGCTCTCTTAAAGATGGTGACTGTTGTGTGTGTGTATATATATATATATTTAATCAGTACTTCTTATTAGTGTGAGTTTCTCAGATTCAAAGCTTTTCATTGAGTGAAGGCACTGTAAACAATCTGTCTTAAATTGACAGACACTGAAAATTACTGACAGCCTTACCAATGGCTGCTAGTGTTTGCAAATCAACTTAAAGGAGGCCTTTTTCACTGTATCTACAAGAACTGTCCCAGAATGTGACACTTATGTTTAACCCTTGTGTGGTGTTCAGGTCTGTGCGACCCGTTTTCAATGTTTACCAAAAGAAAAAATGATGTGATTTATTATTATTTCAACCACAGATTCTTGGTCTTTGCTCATTTTCTGTGAAGAACATATAAAATAACCCATTTTCAGTGTCTTCACTCTGTTCACCCCCACATATTTATATTACACATGTGGTGTTGAGCTGAACCCGCAGGGAGTAAAAGTGTGGAGGTGCTGTGTATTCCACTTCATTGACCTATACTCCTATGTGGCCTGCTCTTTGTGTGTGTGTGTCTGTTGTGGCTGTATTGATTTAAACAACCAATAATGTGGTGGGTCCACCAGACCACAGAGTAACAAACACAACAACAGCACACAAGGGTTACGTACATGCTGGAAGTCATAAACAAAAAAATTAACTCTGATAAATGTGCCAATGTGAACTTTATTTACATAAACATGAGAAAATGCTAGACACAGGACAGACTGTTTTGTGTGATTCCTCTGAGTGAATAAACAGTAAAAAGTAGAACAATCTGAGATTTATTAGACACATTTATTGCACTGATGTTCTTCTTTCTTTTAGAGAAGATGAGACTTCTGTATGAGTAGCAGGGTAAACTAAAGATCCCATCCTATGGAAAGATATAAAGTCAGGAAGAAAGCAACTTTAATACATACACATCACTGTTGTTAGAAGAAAACCTTGTATCTCCAAAATGGTAACTTTACAGGAGAAGGAAAAAAACATGCTTTGATGTTAATGTAAGTCAACGGAACCAGAATTTTCTTTTGGTTCATCATGAAATCATGAAATTTACACACAATATAAAGAGCAACAGGCATTTACAAATTAGGTGAAAAATGGAGATGCAAGCTTTTGTTCTGACAGTAGCGATGTATAATGTTACTTAACAACAATCGGTTTCACTAAGCTGCAATAATGTGCTTATCAGACATCAACAAATGCAGTGGTGTAAAGCACCACCACTGGACTCTACAGCAGTGGAGACGTGTTTTCTGGAGCGACGAATCACGCTTCTCTATCTGACAATCCGATGGATGAGTCTGGGTTTGGTGGTTGCCAGGAGAATGGTACTTGTCTGACTGCATTGTGCCAAGTGTAAAGTTTGGTGGAGGGGGGATTATGGTGTGGGGTTGTTTTTCAGGAGTTGGGCTCGGCCCCTTAGTTCCAGTGAAAGGAACTCTTAATGCTTCAGCACCAAGAGATTTTGGACAATTTCCTGCTCCCAACTTTGTGGGAACAGTTTGGGGACGGTCCCTTCCTGTTCCAACATGACTGCGCACCAGTGCACAAAGCAAGGGGTCCATAAAGACGATGAGCGAGTTTGGTGTGGAAGAACTTGACTGGCCTGCACAGAATCCTGACCTCAACCCAGTAGAGCACCTTTAGGATGAATTAGAGTGGAGATGTGAGCCAGACCTTCTCGTCCAACATCAGTGTCTGACCTCACAAACGCGCTTGTGGATAAATGGTCAAAAATTCCCATAAACACACTCCTAACCCTTGTGAAAAGCCTTCCCAGAAGAGTTGAAGCTGTTGTAACTGCAAAGGGTGGGCTGACATCATATTAAACCCTATGGATTAAGAATGGGATGTCACTCAATTTCATATGCCTGTGAAGGCAGACGAGTGAATACTTTTGCCAATATAATGTATCTCAGTCTGAGAAAAAAATTGCTGTCGGTGTTGCATCAGTGATTTTTCAATGCTTCTCCTTGAATTTCAATGTGCAACACATAGTGAAATATTCATTTCATGGGGACTAGATGGTCATTATTTGAGATGTATCCCTAATCCTTGTGCTCTCTTTAATGGCAGGTTCTTGTCACAAGGTAACCTCAAAAGATCATCTTTATCTATGGAAAATTCACCAAACTGATTGGGCTATGTTGATTGCTTTGCCTGACGGCTTAGCTTCTGGCAGCAGCTGTTCTCTATAAAATATTATTGAGGTCACTGCCAGCAGATTGCTTTACATACATGAATGACTTAGAAAACGTCTGAGAGAAAGAGCTGGAGATCCTGCAGAGCATCTACACCAATGCCAACTGTTTATAATGAAAGGATGGTTGAATATTGGCCTGTCTTTTTGGTGTGTTGTTGCTTTGTAGCTTTCTCGACCATCTAAAATGAATATGATGAAGCATTTAGTTTTACAAAGTTGCATAAGATTTTATGTATCATACGCAATACTTACACCCTCGGTAGAGGTGGGAATCTTTAGGCACCTCACGATTCGATTTGATTATGATTCAGAGGCTGCGATGCGATTATAAAATGATTATCGATGCATCTTTTTTTCTATACAGGATTTCTGACAACTTTGTACTTTTAAAGCAAAGTATTTGTAATCATCCATATTGAATTTACTTCCAGTATCTTTCATTAATAAAACAAATGGAAGTGGTTTGGCAACAGAACAGATCCTAATCCTTGGCAATAAAAGTTGCGACAGAGTCTGTAATTCACTTCCAGTTTGGGTGGAACTTTGACGTCGCTTGCTTGAACATATGGAGATAAATGGACTTATTCAGTTCAATTCAATTCAGTTTTACAACGATGTTGTCACAAAGCAGCTTTACAGAAGTTTGAAAACATACAGTTACAACATATATCCACCAGTGAGCAAGCGAGAGGCGATGATGGCAAGTAAAACTCCCTCAGACTGGAGGATGAGACCTTGGGAGGAACCAAGACTCACAAGGGGAGACCCGTCTGCCTCTGGTCAAACAGTATATACAATTTAATAATCTAAATGCCAAATAAAAGCTAAGAGGATCTCTGTTTGAAGACTGGATGGTAAAGCTTTAGAAACTGCACTGGTAGAAGCAGTCTCTGACTGAGGCAGTCTCTGACTGAATCTTTATGAAAAGAGTGAGCTGAAACAGTCCTGTCCTATCTCAATGCTGGTACATCTAGATGGCACAATGATGTAATTGAGGGTGTTGCAGTTGACACAAATGAACAGGAGAGCGGGTTGGTGATAGGTAAGGAGGAGGCCCTGATGGTCAGTCTTCCAACAGCATTCAGCAGGATGGGAGGGCAGTCATTATCTCAGGAAGAGTAAAGTGACAAAATTAGTTCTGCTCAGAAGTATGACTGTAGGAAATATGAAAAAAAAAAAAAATTTAATTTTATTTATTCACATTTAAAATCAGCGCAGTTGGTTTCCTGGTACATTAACTCTGCAATGAGACTGTCAAACACTAAAAAGCTGTGAAGATGAAGTCACTTCTCTTTTGAATTTTCCTGTTCCACCTTAAATGGTGCCGCGTTTACGTTCTGACGGCTCAGGCAGCGTTTAAGGTGGAACTGGAAAATTTGAACAAGGAGCTGGCGAATAAGAAGCAACTTCAGCTTCTTGAAACAGTCAAATGTTGAGAGACATTTTACAAGAAACTGAATTTTGAGGAGAGGGGAGGAAAGCGGCTATAGCTGAGCTGGTTCTTTAACCTATACTAGGATATGAGCACATATTGAGACATACTGGACATCAAGGCCCAATCCCATTTCTTCTTTTTACCCATAACCCTTGTTTTCGAGTGTCACCCTAACCCCTTGGAACTGAGTTACAATTAGCTAGCTAGCTGCCAACACATTAGCGTGCTGTTAGCTTGTTACGAAGAAAATGATCATAATACACTGAAACAACATTAAACTAAGATAATTCAGTGGTTATCATACATTTTTTAATGGAGAAAACATTTATATTTGTAGGTTTCTCTGGTCGCTCACGTGGCCATCTTGCCATTGTTTCTTTTTTCTCATAATTCTCTGTTTGAATTATGACCCTATTATGATCCATTTGGAGGGTCATGTAGCCCCAACACTTCACCCTACCCCTCCATCTCAACAAAAATTGGGACACCCTACCCCTAGACGTGAACATGCAAAACAGTGGGCTAAGGCTAAGTGGTAGGGATGAGAGGGTGAAATAAAAAATTATTTGATTTATTATTATTTGAACCTCGGATTCTTGGCCTTTGCTCATTTTCTGTGAAGAACATATAAAATAACCCATTTTCAGTGTCTTCACTCTGTTCACCCCCCACACATTTATATTGCATATGTGGTGTTGGGCTGAACCTGTGGTGAACAGAAGTGTGGAGGTGCTGTGTCCTTCACTTCGTTCTCCTCCTACATGACCTACTGTTAGTGTGTGCTGACTGGCTATAGCTGCTAAAGTAGACCCCTATGCTGGGCACTTGTGATATTTTAAAGTGGTATTTTTACATAAATTGTTGTCTGTATTGATTTAAAAACAGTAATGTGGTAGGTCCAACAGACCACTGGGTAACAAACACATCAACACCACACAAGGGTTAAAATGGCAGTTTGACCTGTTAAATAATAGTATGTCTGGGTTTTTCTGCAACTACTGACGCTTTTGGCTGTCCAGAGTTTCAGAACACCACAGCAGTAAGGTGTTGTGGTGCTGTAAGGTGTTGTGGTAAAAACTTTGTACTCTATTTCAGTTCAAATGGTAAACACAACATATCCTGTTACATTAGCTTTGGAAGACAATGTCTAATATATTTAAATTAACATAAAATTTTATTGAAAAGACTTAATAATAAATGTAGAGTAAAGTCTACAGTCAAGACAAGCAGAAAAATGAAAAGATTATGTTTACTTTGCTTTTCTGTAAATCGGGAGACACCTAGATCAGGTTTCCTACACTGCTGTCCTTGTAGACTTGTTTGGCTTTGAAAAATAGCGTTACTTTAGGTCATTTGGTCGGAGTCTATGCAAGGACATACACTGCTCAGAAAAATAAAGGGAACACTTAAACAACACAATATAACTCCAAGTAAATCAAACTGTCCACTTAGGAAGCAACACTGATTGACAATCAATTTCACAGCTGTTGTGCAAATGGAACAGACAACGGGTGGAAAATGTTTTGGTCACTTTTGAATGTTGGTGGTGCTTTCACACTCGTGGTAGCATGAGACGGACTCTACAACACACACAAGTGGCTCAGGTAGTGCAGCTCATCCAGGATGGCACATCAATGCGAGCTGTGGCAAGAAGGTTTGCTGTGTCTGTCAGTGTAGTGTCCAGAGGCTGGAGGCGCTACCAGGAGACGGGCCAGTACACCAGGAGACGTGGAGGAGGCCGAAGGAGGGCAACAACCCAGCAGCAGGACCGCTACCTCTGCCTTTGTGCAAGGAGGAACAGGAGGAGCACTGCCAGAGCCCTGCAAAATGACCTCCAGCAGGCCACAAATGTACATGTGTCTGCACAAACGGTTAGAAACCGACTCCATGAGGATGGTATGAGGGCCCGACGTCCACAGATGGGGGTTGTGCTCACAGCCCAACACCGTGCAGTTTGCATGGCATTTGCCAGAGAACACCAGGATTGGCAAATTCACCACTGGCGCCCTGTGCTCTTCACAGATGAAAGCAGGTTCACACTGAGCACATGTGACAGATGTGACGGAGTCTGGAGACGCCGTGGAGAGCGATCTGCTGCCTGCAACATCCTTCAGCATAATTGGTTTGGCAGTGGGTCAGTAATGGTGTGGGGTGGCATTTCTTTAGAGGGCCACACAGCCCTCCATGTGCTCGCCAGAGGTAGCCTGACTGCCATTAGGTACCGAGATGAGATCCTCAGGCCCCTTGTGAGACCATATGCTGGTGCAGTTGCCCCTGGGTTCCTCCTAATGCAGGACAATGCTAGACCCCATGTGGCTGGAGTGTGTCAGCAGTTCCTGCAAGATGAAGGCATTGAAGCTATGGACCGGCCCGCCCGTTCCCCAGACCTGAATCCGATTGAGCACATCTGGGACATCATCTCTCGCTCCATCCACCAACGCCACATTGCGCCACAGACTGTCCAGGAGTTGGCGGATGCTTTAGCCCAGGTCTGAGAGGGGATCCCTCAGGAGACCATCCGCCACCTCATCAGGAGCATGCCCAGGCGTTGTAGGGAGGTCATACAGGCACATGGAGGCCACACACAATACTGAGCCTCATTTTGACTTGTTTTAAGGACATCACATCAAAGTTGGATCAGCCTGTCGTGTGTTTTTCCACTTTAATTTTGTGTGTGACTCCAAATCCAGGCCTCCATTGGTTAATAAATTTGATTTCCATTGATGATTTTTGTTTGATTTTGTTGTCAGTACATTCAAATTTGTACAGAACAAAGTATTCAATGAGAATATTTCATTCATTCAGATCTAGGATGTGTTATTTGAGTGTTCCCTTTACTTTTTTGAGCAGTGCATAAATGTAGGACAGACATATTTAAGGAAGAATGACATTATTGACTAATGAACAACTGTACTTATTTCATAATATTGTGATTTAACAGGTACACAGTGCAGTTACAATTTGAAAAAATCTAGTTATGTAATCCAGTAATTTTATGCATTTGAAGATTGAATCAAGTTCAATAAAACCAATATTTTTGTACCCAAAATATGCACCGTTATATCATTTGCTAATTGGGTTGTAAAACGTTCTGTAAATTTGTTTCCTGTATCCATTTAGTTCAGACAGTGTGAACTTTGTGGTTTTGTTGTGTTTTTTTTAACCTTTTATTTTTAACCCAAACAACAAAGGCATTGAACAGTTCGGCAGTAAAAAAAGTGGAATTGACCGTAAAAAAATCATGATCAGTGCATCAAAACGAACACGTTGTTTTCTTAGGAGGCATCATAGGGGATGTTTTCTCTATCAGAGGAAATCACTTCAATTTGTCAAACTAATTTATTATTAATAAGGTTTACCGACTTGAAGTGTGTATTGAAATAGAATATCTCCATATTCTGATGAAGAAAAATGATGACTGTAATCATGTTGTTGTTGCATAACTTACTACTCAAACTAGAGCTGGGAGGCCAGAGGAGTTCTGAACTCTCTTCAGGAGAGCTTTTGCTTAGTGCCGATCATTTGCAAACTTTAGTGTTCAAGCAGTCCAATTACATTGGATGGTATAATTAACTAGAAAGAGAAAGTTTGTGAATGAACTTTACATTGGCTTGAAAAAGCCAGTTAGTTATGTTAAAATGTTAAAATGGTTGAAGACTGTTGATGGTTGTTAAAATGCCAAAATGTCCGTTGTGGATGGTAATTTGTTGTTAGGTGCTACCATGAATGAAGTTCCACCTTAAATTCTGTGCCACATTAATTTTGGTGCTACCTTAAATTAAGTTCCACCTTAAAGTTCGTGCAAAATTAATTTTTCTGCTACCTTAAATTCTGTACCACCTTAATTTAAGTGCTACCATAAAATGGAGTTCCACCTAAAATTTTAATTGCAATTCCCCCTGAAATTCAGTGCCACCTTTATTTTAGTGCTACCCTAAAGAGAGTTCCATCTTAAATTCTGTGTCTCCTTAAATGTAGTGCCATGTTAATTGCAGTGCCACCTTAAAAGAAGGTCCACCTTAAATTCTATGCCACCTTAATTTTATTGCTATGTTAATTGAAGTTCCACCTTAAATTTTGTGCCACATTCATTTTGGTGCTACCTTAAATTAAGTTCCACCTTAAAGTTCGCGCAAAATTTATTTTTCAGTGCCACCTTTGTTTTAGTGCTACCCTAAAGACAGTTCCACCTTAAATTCTGTGCCTCCTTAAATGTAGTGCCATGTTAATTGCAGTGCCACCTTAAAAGAAGGTCCACCTTAAATTCTATGCCACCTTAATTTTATTGCAATGTTAATTGAAGTTCCACCTTAAATTCTGTGCCTTCTTAAATTTAGTGCTATGTTAATTGAAGTTCCACCTTAAATTCATTGTCTTTGAGCAATACATTTCTGAAAACCGAATGTCGGATCGCTTAGAAAAGCACAAGCAACCGAAGTCCTACAGAGATCGTGGCTCTGTGTTGAAAAGTGTAGGATGAGTAGCGTTTAGTTTGAGTATAGAATAATAATAAGAAGCAGGTTATGAAGAACAGTACGTTGGCTTTTTCAGCTTTGTCAGGTTTTTTTCAGACTGTAAAAAGTTTAAAAATATTAGTTACTGGGCTTCCTTACAATTTTGAGTTCAGTGAACTTCTGATTGTAAGTTAACAGATAAAGAATCTTCTGTTGACTGACTGTTTGAAGTATAATAAACTAAAAAAATGTAGACAGTCTGGTAACTTCTTTGAATTTCACCAAACACTCCTAGTGACCCTCAAAGCCCTCAAAATGTTGACACGTGAACTCTGAACCACTTTCTAATCTCTGAAACATTTTAAACCTTCAGCTGTTTGTTCCACGGGAAGCTGACCACACTCCAGATCCCCTATGGAGAACGAGACTTCAGTGCACACAGGCTACATCCCCCCTTATCTCCTCCGCGGGGACCCCTTCGCCTCCAAGCTGTCCAAAGAAGGAGACATAGTGGCAGCCGTGTACATCCTCATCATCGGTAAGCGTCCAGGGTGAAGTCCATTTACTCCAGCTGGTTCAAACGACTTTCCAGATTGACGTAACAACTAAAAAGACCACTCTCATAAAGAAAACCTCCTACTTTAGGAAAGGGGACTGTTTCTATTGGTCCTTTCCTCATTCAATGTTCACAGAAAACAAACAGCTGGCATTTTTCTGATGTGTGAAAAACACTGACGCAACATCATTTTGCGCTGTAAGTGGCTGAAAAGTAAACGTGTATTTACAAAACAAACCAAATTCGAATCTAACTCAATATTCCTCTCAAATTAAGTTTTCTTTTTTTCTCACATATCAACAACACGAAAAGCAGGGCTGCTGCGTTTACGGTCAGCTTTGATATTCCACTCCCAGAGGCTGTTCGTATCCTCATTCTCGGGGCGGCAGAACACACTGTGGTTGTTTATTGATTGAGACTGCATTCTGAATATCAATGTCGTAAATTCTGAATACGTTGAGACGTGCAGTGAATGTGCGGGGGTGGAACACAATGTGCAAAGTGGTTTTACTGATTTCACAATGAAGGGACAATTTGGGACTTTCTGTCTGTGATGATGGCAGCAGACTAAATGATGTTAGGCACAGAAACGTGATTGTGTCACATAATTCAACAGCCACGTATTTATATACATATAAAAGTTTATATACATACATACACATATGGGCCCAATCCCATTTCTTCTTTTCACCCCTACCCCTTGTTTTTGAGCGTCACCCTAACCCTTTGGAACTGAGTTACAAGGGGTAGGGGTTGAAATCTTGCCCTACGAAATGGGACAAACCTCAAAAAACAAACAAACAAAAAAAAATTCTTTAACAGCTACTAGCGCTGCTCTGTAGGCGACCCTGCCCACCTGCAGTGACAGCAGAGGAGGGGAAAGTTCAGCTCCTCACTGCTGGGCTTTAGTTACATTTAGGGCATCATACGCCTTCAAAGAGGGGGACAATTATTTATTATCACCCACCCCTAATTCTTCAGTGATATGAACCTGAAGTCAGATATTCACCAGATTCTTGTTCAAATGTTCCCGTTCCACCTTAAATGGAGCAGCTGTTACATTCTGGTGTTTCAGGCGTCAGAACTGCTGGACTATTTAAGGTGGAACAGGAAAGTTAGCCAGCTAGCTACTGAGACATTAGCATGCTATTAGTGATTTTTTATGCTTGTTATGAAGAAAAATGACCAAAATCCACTGAAACGACACTAAACTAAGATAAAACTGCTCATCATAATTTTCAACAGAGAAAATCCTCACATTTGTGGGTTTCTTTGGTCTCTCGTGCAGCCAACTTGCTGGTGTTTCTTTTTTCCTCATAACTGTTTGGAGTCTCTAAAAAACCTCAGTTTGGAAGGTCATGTAGCCCTGACACTTCACCCTACCCCTCTATCTCAACAAGATTTGGGACACCTTACCCCTAGATGGGCTAGGACGGGTAGGGGCGAGGGCTGAAATGGTATTGGGTCTTGGAGTCTTGTCTTAAAATTAAGGTTTAAGTGCAACCTGATTTGTGCTTATTATTGTAAAAGTTGAATTTGGGTGGATAGTTATGATCACCATGACAAGCGATTAACCAGATAATTACTGAGAGGGTAAATAAGTATCAGATACTTTCATTTGTATTATTTATATGTTTTCAGTGAATAGTGAGTTTTACTTCATATGCAGAGCCTCATTTTAGTCACACATAATATGGAGATAATCTGGATAGGAAACTATTAAAAATACACTATATTGCCAAAAGTATTCGGTCGTCTGCCTTCATGCGCATATGAACTCGAGCGACATCCCATTCTTAATCCACAGGGTTTAATATGATGTCGGCCCATCCTTTACAGCTATAACAGCTTCAACTCTTCTGGGAAGGCTTTCCACAAGGTTTAGGAGTGTGTTTATGGGAATTTTTGACCATTCTTCCATAAGCGCATTTGTGAGGTCAGACACTGATGTTGGACGAGAAGGCCTGGCTCACAGTCTCCACTCTAATTCATCCCAACGGTGTTCTGTCAAGTTGAGGTCAGGACTCTGAGCAGGCCAGTCAAGTTCTTCCACACCAAACTCGCTCATCCAGGTCTTTATGGATCTTGCTTTGTGCACTGGTGCGCAGTCATGTTGGAGCAGGAAGGGGCCGTCCCTAAACTGTTCCCACAAAGTTGGGAGCAAGAAATTGAAAGAACTTGTGAAAAACACCACACCATAATCCCCCCTCCACCAAACTTTAAACTTGGCACAGTGCAGTCAGGCAAGCATCACAATGCAATGATTGGAACACCTGAATTCAGTGATTTGGATGGGTGAATACTTTTCGTAATATAGTGTAGCTGTAAAACATAACAAAATCAGGTAGCTATATCTTCAATTTAAGCTTAGAAAAGGGTCTATATCCAAAGTTGGGGAAGGAAGCAAAAGTAATCCCACACTGCTAAAAGATAACAGAGCTTCCTTTAATGGGCCTTTTTGCCAGTTTTAGGAAAACTGTTAGAGAAATTAGAGAAACTGCTTTTAGTACTGAACAGAGCCAGGCTACAGATGTACGCTGATGGTACTGCTCTGTATGCGTCAGCCGAGAGAGTAAATTATCCAAAATGCTGGATGGTGGATTAAAGATAGTGGTAAACTGGATTGAAGGCAGTCAACTTTTACTAAATGTACAGAAAACAAAAAGTATAATAATTGGGTCCAAATCGTCACTGAAAGCTGAACCAAAGTTAAATACAGGCAAAAAAGAAACAGTACAAGCTCAAGAGGAAGTCTCAGATGTGACAGTCTATGGTAGATTATCACAGTCAAAACATATCGAGAACACAATCTATAAAAAGGGAAAAGTCTAATCAGAAATAATTTGTTAAAAATGCTACACACCCAGGTCACTTAAACTAGTGTCAGAATCATTAATACTATGTAATTTAGACTATTGCTCTGTAATATGGTCAAAATGCAGCAAAGAAACTTAAATACCGTAAAAGAAGGCAGCAAGAACTACATTATAATGTTCTTATAGAACCAGCATAAATAAAATACATGGTGAACTCGAATGGTTAAAGGTAGACAACTGGTGGAAGTTGATCCTTGCTCGACTTCTGAAATATCCAGCAGATCTTTATGATGAACTGGAGCATGTAGAAGGTAGAGAAACTAATATAACAAGATATACAACAATTATTTAAAATTGCCCACAGCAAAAACTAACTACGTGTGTCGAACAGTAGTTTATAGAGCTGGAAGGAGTGGAATTCCCTTCCAGTCTTACAGCTATAAGTTCAGGGTAAAAAAAAAAAAAACTGTTAAAAACAATATTTCACAAATGTAAAGATCAGTGAGGTAGATCAGTGCTTGACAGTTGTAAAAACACAATGGTGGAGTTTCATGGTGGGCAGGGATATAGATTCTAACCAGGTTTTAAAATGCACAAAAATATTAAGCTTGAAGAAATAAGTGTATAAAAAGCAAGATACAGTGAACAGTAGCTAAAATGCAGTTGTTTTTTTCTATTGGGATAACCAGTCTGGCCTGATGGGTCAGCGACTGTTATTTCATATTGACACTTTAGTAGCATTCAAACGATTTAGGATTTAAATTAGCATAAACTTAATTTTTTAAATATTTAATTTAAAAAAAAATATTTTTAGTTTTTAATTTTTTTACTTTTGACCCAAATACTTGAGTTTGAACTGATCCTGGGCTTGTTTGTAGGAGTTAATTATTGTAGGTGTGTTTTTTCACACAGGACAATTTCCTCTGTAATATAGATTAGAGTCGGCTAAGTTCCTTGTAAGATATACCAAATGAGCTTTTCTTTCTGTGTGATTTATTTTTTTGTTTTGTTTTCAGTCTTTCTATTGTTATTTTAGTTTTAAATTGTCCTACTGTGTCATTTTCCATATTTTATGTTTTGTTTTCTCTCAGTTTCTTTTTTGTTTTTCTTTTATTTTTTACATTTCATTGATTGTTCTTGAACTTCTTTTGTAATGTCTGGTATGTCTACTGGACCCCAGTATAGCATAAGTATAGCAGCTATCGTGATAGCAGCTAATGAGGATCATAAAAATAAACAAAAGAACCCGCATTGTAGAGCAGGAGGTGAGACCTCATCTCTGTCCCTCAGGGCCACACAGTGAGCAGTTAGATCGCATTGTTTAGAAGGCCTACATACACTGTATAGCCAGAAGTATTCACTCACTCATCCAAGTCATTGAATTCAGGTCTTTCAATCACTTCCATGGCCACAGGTGTATAAAACCAAGCTCCTAGGCCTGCAGACTGCTTCTACAGACATTAGTGAAAGAATGGGTCGCTCTCAGGAGCTCAGTGAATTCCAGCGTGGTACCGTGATCGGACACCACCTGCAGAACAGTTGTGAAATTTCCTCACTACTAAATATTCCACAGTCAACTGTCAGTGATATTATAACAAAGTGGAAGCCATTAGGAATGACAGCAACTCAGCAACGAAGTGGTCGGCCACGTAAAATGACAGAGCGGGGTCAGCAGATGCTGAGGGGCAAAGTGCCAACTTTCTGCAGAGTCAGTCACTACAGACCTCCAGACTTTATGTGGCCTTCAGATCAGCTCAAGAACAGCATAGAGAGCTTCATGGAATGGGTTTCTATGGCCGAGCAGCTGCATCCAAGCCTTACATCACCAAGCATAATGCAAAGCGTGGAATGCAGTGGTGTAAAGCGTCGCCACTGGACTCTAGAGCAGTGGAGACGTGTTATCTGTAGTGACCAAAGTGACGCTTCTCTGTTTGGCAATCTGATGGATGAGTCTGGGTTTGGTGGTTGCCAGGAGAACGGTACTTGTCTGACTGCATTGTGCCAAGTGTAAATTATGGTGCAGGCTTGTTTTTCAGGAGTTGGGCTCGGCCCCTCCAGTGAAAGGAACTCTTAATGCTTCAGCACCAAGAGATTTTGGACAATTTCATGTTCCCAACTTTGTGGGAACAGTTTGGGGATGGCCCCTTCCTGTTCCAACATGACTGCACACCAAAGAAATAAAGACATGGATGAGCGAGTTTGGTGTGAAAGAACTTGACTGTTCTGCACAGAGTCCTGCGCTCAACCTGATAGAATACCTTTGGGATGAATTAGAGTGGAGACTGTGAGCCAGGCCTTCTCGTCCAACATCAGTGTCTGACCTCACAAATGCGCTTCTGGAAGAATGGTCAAAAATTCCCATGAACACACTCCTAAACCTTGTGGAAAGCCTTCCCAGAAGAGTTGAAGCTATTATAGCTGCAAAGGGTGGGCCGACATCACATTAAACCCTATGGATTAAGAATGGGATGTCACTCAGTTTCATGTGTGTGTGAAGACAGACGAGCGAATACTTTTGGCAATATAGTGTAGCTGCAGGGTTTTAAATGATTCGTAGGAATGGCAGCTAAACTGTGCCACTATGGGGAATAGAAACATTTTCCACACATATGAATGTTTTTTTTTACTTCACAATTTTCATCTTTGGACCCTGGAAAACAGACTCAAATAATGTAATGGAAAATCTTCTTACAAGAAAACCATTTTAGATGCTGAAGAAAATCTATTATTGTTGGTCATTGGGGTCATTATTATTCTGGCCTGTCTCTTCACTTTCAATCAGAACCATATTGAGTAAAATAGTTTTCATTGTGCAAAACAGAACAGAGCCGGATGTAGGTAAATCTTCATATGCGTAAGCATGCAGTGGCTTCTTTTGGCCTGGCTAGAATGCTGCTAAATGTTATTTTATGTATGTATTTCTACACGTATTTCTATCCCATATGCTTTCGTCTATGACTTAACAAAAAAAAACAAAAAACATCAGCAATAAATCCAGCGGTGTAAAATAATGTTCCTTACAAAGAAGTTGCAAGAATTTTTGGTGTCTCATCATCTACTAGTCATTATATCATCAACATATTTAGAAAACCTGAAAAATCACTGTGCATAGAAGAAAAGGCCTTAAACCACAATCACCATGACTTTTGAACCCTCAGACAGCATTGTATTAGAAACCCACAGGCTTCTGTAAAGGAAAACTGTCAATAAATACAGATTGTTGCTGCATTCACAAATTTAAGTCAAGACTCTACTATGCACAGCAGAAGCCATATATCAGTAGTGCCCAGAAACACTGCCAACTTCTCTGGGCTCATCTGAAATGGACTGATGCACAGTGGACACGTGTTGTGATCTGTTGAGAAACTCTTTGAGAATATTTATGGTAATAAATAATGTTTTCCAAGCCAAATAAGAAAGGGACCATCCAGATTGTTACCAGTGTAAAGTTAAAAAGTTTGCATCAGTCAGGTAGTGGGAGGTGAATTAGTGGGTAGCACATATGTGAAAGCACTATAAACGGCAAACACATTTTGGAACAACATATGCTGCCTTCTAGATGCTGTCTTTTTCAGGAACATCCATGCTTATTTGAATATGACACCACCAAGAATTACGTCTGAGAGCGCTTGTGATAGACAGGCCTTCCTGTAGGTCAGAACTGTCCCATTGAAAATGGCTTGTATAATAAAAGCCTGGCAAAAAATTCACTTTCGTAGTTTGATCATTAGGTGTTATTAATCCCAAACTAATTATTAGATGCTGTGAAAAAGAAAGGTGATGTAGCACCATGGTAAACATGCTCCTGTCCCAACTTTTTTGGTCAAACAGAATTTACTAATCAGTGCTTCCTGTTTCATTACCATTTTACATACAGTCCAAACCTGTTGGGAATTAGGTTTTAAAATGCACAAAAATATTAAGCTTGAAGAAATAAATGTATTAAAAGCAAGATTCAGTGAACAGGAGCCAGTACGCAGTTTCTTTTTTCTTGTAATTGGACAATACATAGTCCATAAAACATGCTCAAAGAATATTTTATTTTGAACTGATCTTATAAAACAGCTTGTACACAAACACCACCACATCAGTCTTACTGCAGTGATGCGCCGCCCAATTAGTACCTGCTCTGTGAGGGGGTGTCCATGGGGGTCCTGACCACTGAAGAACAGGGTAAAAGGGGGCTAACAAAGTATCAGAGAAACAGATGGACTACAGTCTGTAACTGTAGAACTACAAAGTGCAGCTATACAGTAAGTGGAGTTGATAAAATGGACAATGAGCACAGAAACAAGGAGGTGGTCATAATGTTATGGCTGATTAGGGTACATTTCCATTAGTGATTCTCCACTGACACTGCAGTTTTGCCCTTAAACTATGTCCAGGAAACCAGCGCATAGAACAGTAGCAGCTTTAAATTCTCCATTGGTTCAGTTGCAAGTGTGTCTGTTTTTCTGAGACTGGTTGTCCTCCTCAGTGACCTGCTGTGAGACGTTTGTGGAGTATGTGATGCTCCGCTGCACTGTTGGTAGCATAGCACATGCTACTGCAATTTTCATGAGTAAAATAAATAAATGAAAATGGGGCAAAACAGTCCTATATTTAACTGTTTCAGTGTGCCTGATCATTGGGTGTCATATGACGGGATTCGAGTGAAAGGGTTTATTCAGTTCTCATCTTGGTGATCTGTTACTCATAGCAAATGAATTGATGTTTGAGTGATTTTTGAGTCAGTCAGCTGATGCAGGTCAGAAGGACAGTAAAGGTCTGAAACGTCTTGTGTAAACATGCAGCAGGGAACTGCCCAAATGTTCTCCTGAATTGGCTCGATAGATCAAGATTCTTAACCTGTTAATGCTGAAGAAGAAAAGAAGCATTTCTGCATTTTAATTATAATTGAAAAATCATCAAAATGAATGAACTCAGTTTGTTAAGAGTCTGACTAACTACATTAGCTATGCTAGCATTAGCTAGATCTAAAATGATGAGAAATTCCTTCTCTGTTCTCAGTGACCTCAGCAAACTAACAGGCTGGAACTTCTACTTTGTGGAGAAGACAAGTCATCACCATCTACTGCATCACTGGTCAGTTGTAGCGTTAATGTTAGCTCATTAGTTTGTTTCAAATGTACATGCACATGATGTACCAAAGCCAAAAAACGACCTTTTTTCTACAAGTAGCCTCTTAAACTCCTTGAGACTGTCGGTGGTTCCAAAAAGCACTTGGTCATGTTCTTCATAACGTTCATATTTCATAAGCCACATTCAGAAGCTGGGCGTCGTATGAGGCTGTAACTCTTCTTTCCAGTCAAATAGATGGTGATGTCATTTTAAACCCTTATAATAAAAGAAGCTGAACTCAGTTTGTTTTTCTACTGAAAGTCGAGCCGTTTTTCCCCAAATCTGGGCTATAAACTATAAACAGACGGCGTCTCTTCAGTGATCTGCTCTGTAAACATTACTATTATAAAGTAATTTTTGTAAATTGTAAGCATAGAGCAACATGTGTGATCATAAAACACATGTTCTGTTAATTTGAGGGGAGCTTTTACAAGTAAATGAATAAATGAAATAAATGTATTTCTTGTAGATACTGAATAATTTGCCTTATGATTTGGTCATGTAACTTTTTTTTAAAAAATATTTAAAAGGTGTTAATATTTGAATAAACAAAATTGATAGAATATTAATTATATATATATATATATATATATATATATATATATATATATATATATATATATATATATATATCACAGATAACTGACCGCAACACTTCAAAGGAGCACGTCAGTGTTTTTCAACCTAATCTGCTGCATTTGTAGCCAGGCCTGTTACTATTATTATATTATCCCCTGATCGCAATTATTTGAGTTGTCTGCACTTACAGCTGTTTGCTCACAATCTTATGTTTATATCACAACAAACAACAGTGGCAATTGGATACTTTTTCATCACTTGGGTAAAGACCAATGCATGTAGGTAAAAAGCAGGAAATACATTTATTGAGACATCATGGGTCTTAGGTAAAAAAGTTCTACCTTTTGTTCTGTAACACCTTTAGAGGGCAGCGGTGAGTGATGTTTGTGTATCTGATGTTTGTTATTAACACATTTAGAGGGCAGCGGTGAGTGATGTTTGTGTATCTGATGTTTGTTAATAACACATTTAGAGGGCAGCGGTGAGTGATGTTTGTGTATCTGATGTTTGTTAATAACACATTTAAAGGGCAGCGGTGAGTAACGTTTGTGTATCTGATGTTTGTTATTAACACCTTTAGAGGGCAGCGGTGAGTGACGTTTGTGTATCTGATGTTTGTTATTAACACCTTTAGAGGGCAGCGGTGAGTGATGTTTGTGTATCTGATGTTTGTTATTAACACCTTTAGAGGGCAGCGGTGAGTGATGTTTGTGTATCTGATGTTTGTTATTAACACCTTTAGAGGGCAGCGGTGAGTGATGTTTGTGTATCTGATGTTTGTTAATAACACCTTTAGAGGGCAGCGGTGAGTGATGTTTGTGTATCTGATGTTTGTTATTAACACCTTTAGAGGGCAGCGGTGAGTGATGTTTGTGTATCTGATGTTTGTTATTAACACCTTTAGAGGGCAGCGGTGAGTGATGTTTGTGTATCTGATGTTTGTTATTAACACCTTTAGAGGGCAGCGGTGAGTGATGTTTGTGTATCTGATGTTTGTTATTAACACCTTTAGAGGGCAGCGGTGAGTGATGTTTGTGTATCTGATGTTTGTTATTAACACCTTTAGAGGGCAGCGGTGAGTGATGTTTGTGTATCTGATGTTTGTTATTAACACCTTTAGAGGGCAGCGGTGAGTGATGTTTGTGTATCTGATGTTTGTTATTAACACCTTTAGAGGGCAGCGGTGAGTGATGTTTGTGTATCTGATGTTTGTTATTAACACCTTTAAAGGGCAGCGGTGAGTGATGTTTGTGTATCTGATGTTTGTCAATAACACCTTTAAAGGGCAGCGGTGAGTGATGTTTGTGTATCTGATGTTTGTTATTAACACCTTTAAAGGGCAGCGGTGAGTGATGTTTGTGTATCTGATGTGTGTTAATAACACATTTAGAGGGCAGCGGTGAGTGACGTTTGTGTATCTGATGTTTGTTAACACCTTTAGAGGGCAGCGGTGAGTGATGTTTGTGTATCTGATGTGTGTTAATAACACATTTAGAGGGCAGCGGTGAGTGACGTTTGTGTATCTGATGTTTGTTAACACCTTTAGAGGGCAGCGGTGAGTGATGTTTGTGTATCTGATGTGTGTTAATAACACTTTTAGAGGGCAGTGGTGAGTGATGTTTGTGTATCTGATGTTTGTTAATAACACCTTTAGAGGGCAGCGGTAAGTGATGTTTGTGTATCTGATGTTTGTTAATAACACATTTAGAGGGCAGCGGCGAGTAACGTTTGTGTATCTGATGTTTGTTAATAACACCTTTAGAGGGCAGCGGTGAGTGATGTTTGTGTATCTGATGTTTGTTAATAACACCTTTAGAGGGCAGTGGTGAGTGATGTTTGTGTATCTGATGTTTGTTAATAACACCTTCAGAGGGCAGCGGTGAGTGATGTTTGTGTATCTGATGTTTGTTATTAACACCTTTAGAGGGCAGCGGTGAGTGATGTTTGTGTATCTGATGTTTGTTAATAACACCTTTAGAGGGCAGCGGTGAGTGATGTTTGTGTATCAGATGTTTGTTATTAACACCTTTAGAGGGCAGTGGTGAGTGATGTTTGTGTATCTGATGTTTGTTAATAACACATTTAGAGGGCAGCGGTGAGTGATGTTTGTGTATCTGATGTTTGTTAATAACACATTTAGAGGGCAGCGGTGAGTGATGTTTGTGTATCTGATGTTTGTTATTAACACTTTTAGAGGGCAGCGGTGAGTGATGTTTGTGTATCTGATGTTTGTTAATAACACCTTTAGAGGGCAGTGGTGAGTGATGTTGTGTATCTGATGTTTGTTAATAACACCTTTAGAGGGCAGCGGTGAGTGATGTTTGTGTATCTGATGTTTGTTAATAACACCTTTAGAGGGCAGCGGTGAGTGATGTTTGTGTATCTGATGTTTGTTAATAACACCTTTAGAGGGCAGCGGTGAGTGATGTTTGTGTATCTGATGTTTGTTAATAACACCTTTAGAGGGCAGCGGTGAGTGATGTTTGTGTATCTGATGTTTGTTAATAACACCTTTAGAGGGCAGCGGTGAGTGATGTTTGTGTATCTGATGTTTGTTATTAACACCTTTAGAGGGCAGCGGTGAGTGATGTTTGTGTATCTGATGTTTGTTATTAACACCTTTAGAGGGCAGTGGTGAGTGATGTTTGTGTATCTGATGTTTGTTATTAACACCTTTAGAGGGCAGCGGTGAGTGATGTTTGTGTATCTGATGTTTGTTAATAACACATTTAAAGGGCAGCGGTGAGTGATGTTTGTGTATCTGATGTTTGTTAATAACACCTTTAGAGGGCAGCGGTGAGTGACGTTTGTGTATCTGATGTTTGTTAATAACACCTTTAGAGGGCAGCGGTGAGTGACGTTTGTGTATCTGATGTTTGTTAATAACACATTTAGAGGGCAGCGGTGAGTGATGTTTGTGTATCTGATGTTTGTTAATAACACCTTTAGAGGGCAGCGGTGAGTGACGTTTGTGTATCTGATGTTTGTTAACACCTTTAGAGGGCAGCGGTGAGTGACGTTTGTGTATCTGATGTTTGTTAATAACACATTTAAAGGGCAGCGGTGAGTAACGTTTGTGTATCTGATGTTTGTTAATAACACATTTAGAGGGCAGCGGTGAGTGACGTTTGTGTATCTGATGTTTGTTAATAACACCTTTAGAGGGCAGCGGTGAGTGATGTTTGTGTATCTGATGTTTGTTATTAACACCTTTAAAGGGCAGCGGTGAGTGATGTTTGTGTATCTGATGTTTGTTAATAACACATTTAAAGGGCAGCGGTGAGTAACGTTTGTGTATCTGATGTTTGTTATTAACACCTTTAGAGGGCAGCGGTGAGTGACGTTTGTGTATCTGATGTTTGTTAATAACACCTTTAGAGGGCAGCGGTGAGTGACGTTTGTGTATCTGATGTTTGTTAATAACACATTTAGAGGGCAGCGGTGAGTGATGTTTGTGTATCTGATGTTTGTTAATAACACCTTTAGAGGGCAGCGGTGAGTGACGTTTGTGTATCTGATGTTTGTTAACACCTTTAGAGGGCAGCGGTGAGTGACGTTTGTGTATCTGATGTTTGTTAATAACACATTTAAAGGGCAGCGGTGAGTAACGTTTGTGTATCTGATGTTTGTTAATAACACCTTTAGAGGGCAGCGGTGAGTGATGTTTGTGTATCTGATGTTTGTTATTAACACCTTTAGAGGGCAGTGGTGAGTGATGTTTGTGTATCTGATGTTTGTTATTAACACCTTTAGAGGGCAGTGGTGAGTGATGTTTGTGTATCTGATGTTTGTTATTAACACCTTTAGAGGGCAGTGGTGAGTGATGTTTGTGTATCTGATGTTTGTTATTAACACCTTTAAAGGGCAGCGGTGAGTGATGTTTGTGTATTTGTGAAATGTCATGGTGGTGACAGGTCTAGTTTTAGTGTACTGTTGATTACCACAGACCGCCTGAAAAAATGTTGACCTACAGAGCTCAAACTGTGGAGAACTGAATTGTCCCCCTTTTATATCCCTTTTATAAGAGTTTGATGTAGAATGTAAACACTGTTAACATGTCAATATGTACCATTCACTCCCCAGTCTGAAGTGCGTTTAGGGACACTAAGCTGCAGAAAAGGCCCATCTTGAATAATTATTTGTGTGATGTTATAAAAAAACATTGCTTATATATACGTATCTAACTAACAGCAGTTTAACTCCACCCATTCATGTTTACCTTATAAGGAATGTTTCAGCCCAAGTTGCTTTTAGAATGAGGAACAATGCAAGGCAGCCAGTGAGAACAGAGCTCATTTACATATAGGAATCTCAAAGGCAGGGTAACTAAACCAGCCTGTACAATTTTAAGGGGTAAAGAGGGGTTGATAACGGGTCGTCTGAAAGTAAAACCATTAGGTTCTTGTAGTTCTTGTAACTACAGAAATATGTCAAAGCGAGTGTCGGTGGCAGGTAACAGTCTGCGGCAGGTGCGGCTGATTTCCACTGTTCCACATTTCACAGCTCTTTTGAAGTGGACTAAGTGCAGGATGATAGACAGTCCATGATTTAAAAAGAGCAGTCTAGGCTGAAATATCAGGAGATGTACAATTACTGTGAAGAGCAGGTTGGATGTATTATACTGGCGGTACTCAGTGAATGGAGCCAGGGCAATTAGCAGGCTGCACTTTCATTACTGTAACGTCTTGTATGAGCCAAAGTTCAGACTCCAGCACTTTCACTAAAAGCCACAGGAGCTATGCTCAGCTGCATATGAGGAAATGTAGTGCTTTTGCATCTGTGTATTACTTGCTGGGCCACACACATGCGATTACTTTTTAACACGCTTGCTTAATCCACATTTCTAAAATAAACATATTAATACATAGAAAAGGTAAACAAAGCAGGTCACCAAGGTGCTGTGAATGTTGAGTCACAAATGGGACCTAATGGATCAATTTAAAGGGCACATTGACAATGTTTTCATGATCCTCTTTCAAGACAAAGTCAGAGAAAATTGGTCAGAGTTTCAAAATCTCCCATCCTCTGTCCAGACCATACAGTCCATATGAAAACTAACCTGCAAAAGCAGCCCATGTCCAATCATTTGTTTTGTAATATATCTGCTTATTTGCTAAATTTTCTTTGGGGTCAATAAAGAATCCATCCATCTATCCATCCATTCATCTGTCCATCCATCCATCCGTCCATCCGTCTGTCCGTCCATCCATCTTTCCATCCGTCTATCCATCCGTCTATCCATCCATCCATCCATCCGTCCGTCTATCTATCCATCCATCCATCCATCCATCCATCCATCCATCCATCCATCCGTCTACCTGTCTATCCATCCGTCTATCCCTCTGTCTATCCATCCGTCTATCCATCCGTCTATCCCTCCGTCTGTCCATCCATCTATCCATCCGTCTATCCCTCTATCTATCCATCCATCTATCCATCCATCTATTAATCTATCCATCCATCTATCCATCCATCTGTCCATCCATCTGTCTACTTATCCATTTATCCATCCATCCTTCCATCCATCCATCCATCCATCCAGGTTCTAGCAGTCTAACTCCGCCTGAGTGTTTCAGCTCAGACTGCCTTTTGAATAAGGCACAATTCAGGCCACCCAATTACATACATATAAAATAAAAATAAAACAGAGAAAAATGCCAGATACGGCCTTCAAATTAAAATGTAAACTATGTACAGAACATTTGCAGCAGCCAAACATTCAGAAAAGCCAGCTCTGATGATTCAGATGTTTTAATGGGAATAACTATATAACTAATAGATCAGAATGTGTGTTATGCAGGGTCTGCATTTTTCCTTAATCCTAATATTGACTGAACAAATATTCAGATCTGAAAGACCTTACACAGTTTTCCTGTCATTACAAACACAGTAATAAAAGCAAAATGAGTGACTTTTCATTGATTGACGTACTGTTACTGTGTAAAAACACCTGCGTAGTGTTTTGACCTTCTGCACTTCTCTCTTTCACAGGGATCATGTCAGCTGTAGGCAATGGCTATGTCATCTACATGACCATCAAACGGAAGACAAAGTTAAAGCCACCTGAATTAATGACACTAAATTTAGCCATTTTCGACTTTGGCATCTCAGGTAAGGCTTTTATTTTACATCATGATACTGGTTTGGTATTGAAGTACAGAACTGTGCAGTGATCAGGGACCATCCATAGCTGATTTAATTACCAGTCAAAATGGCCATTAAGTAAAAGTTATTAATTTTTTAGGAGATATTTTTGAAGATATTAGATAAAATATAATCCACTTGAATAAGGAAAAGGGAAGTCAAAAGAACAGAAGTGAAAAGAGTTTAAAGAATGAAGAAAGATGTAGAGAGAATGGGACTCCTAACAACCATGCAAGACCTGGTACACCACCTAGAGTGTATTTACATGCACTTAATAATCCAATAACTGCAGAAAATGAGAATTTGTCAGTAATCCGATCTACGCGTTTACACTTGAGTAATCAGATAATGGGGAAACCGCGGTGCGACATGAGTCAGACAGTAATCAGATTTCTGCTTTGCAACCAGCCAACAGACTCACTTTTTTCAAACATTGTGCCGATTTACCTAAAAATATGAACATACAAGATGAAGAATATTTACAGACTTTATTTCGTGTTTGGTTTCAGCTTTGCTCCAGAAGTGTTTTGCTGCGTCTCACTGCGACGCTGCTCGCTTATTTCCGGTACTGCCATCTGTTCTGCACATGCACAGAATGAAAAATATGAACGAAATCAGAGTAAGAGTTCACATGGACTGAAAAACCTGATTACTGAGATAAAATCCAGCTCTCGTTATCGGATTTCTTAATCAGATTTCTAGATCAGAGTTTACATGACTATAGCAATAATTGGATAACGGAAGAAATCTGATTATGATTGGGCTGAGTACATGTAAACACACTCACGGTCATCATCAGATGAGAAGTCAGATCTCCTGACTTAGTAATAGCAAAGATAATATTGCTTATCGCTGTTGTTGGAAGAAAACCTTGTATCTTGTTTTTCAGTTTTTGGCATAATTTGAAAATGCCTGTTGTCCTTTACATTGTGAATGTCCTAATGATTGGACCGAAGAAAACGGCCCAAAGTGACTTTGAAAAAATTCTGGTTCCGTTGACCTGCAGTTTTAGAAAAAGTATATTTAAAGACCCAGAAAACATGGAGTGAAATAGTAAAAATGGTTTATAATAATAAACCTGAGAGATATACTAAACATCCAGCAAAGCTTGAATGAAAAACATAAGAGATAAATATAATTAAACACAAATTAACCCTCGTGTGGTGTTGATGAGTTTGTTACTCAGTGGTCTGGTGGACCCACAAATCAATATAGTCATAACAATTTATGTAAAAATACCAGATGTTTACAATATCACAAGTGTCCAGTAGGGTTCTCCTTTAGCAATTGTAGCCAGTCAGCAGCCTGTCCATGTTGTCCACCCACCCACACACCCACCCACACACACACACACACACACACACACACACACTAACAGCAGGCCATGTAGGCGGAGAACAGAGTGAAGAACACAGCACCTCCACACTTTTACCCCCCGCAGGTTCAGCCCAACACCACATGTGTAGTGAAGACACTGAAAATGGGTTATTTTATATGTTCTTCACAGAAAATGAGCAAAGACCAAGAATCTGAGGTTGAAATAATAATAAACCACATCAATTTTTCTTTTTGTAAACATGAGTCCCACAGACCCCATCACCACACAAGGGTCCAAACCTGCTGATCAGACCTATTTGCCTTTCTGTCCATCCACTCTGAGAAGGCACTGTGAATCCAAAAGGGTGAGAAGCTGTCAAGAACCCATTACTGAGAAACGTCGAGAGAAGCAAAAAATCAACAACATACAAATCAAGCCGTGAAGCTGTTCAGGCACTCAGAACAATGGACTGTCCACCCCAGAAGCCAGACCTCCACGCCATTGATTATGTTTGGGATTACATGGATTGTAGAAGCAGAGAAATGCCTGAAGTTGACTGAACTTTGGAGATGTGGAAAAATAAGATGGAAGCTGAAATAAAAATAAAGAGTGGATAAAAATATAAGATTTATTATATTTTGTTGTTGAGACTTCTATGTAATGTTTGTCCTAATTCTGAAAAAAAAGAATATCGTTTTCTTAATGACTGTTTTGGCTGGAAATGAAATAAATGAAGGGTGGACATGTCGCTGTATATAGATACAGTGTCAATGAATATAAATAACAGACTGGAATGACAGCAGTTGACCCAAAATAGGCTTATAATAGAAAAATAACTGCCCCTTAACTGCTATTGTAAGTAAACGTTGGCAATCTGGCAATGTTTTAATGTAAATGTGATTGTGAATTGCGGATATCATCAGTATTTAAAGAACACTGACTAACTGCATGTTTAGTCGCAGCACAGAATGTGAAATACTGAGTAAAATCTTTGTGTTCAGAGTTTTTGATGGCAGATTTTATATGTGACACTAATAATGTGATGATTTGTCTATATCCTTACTAAGTACAGAGGAAGCGCCAAGTTATCTGTGTCCCACCTCTGTCTGATGTGACCAGCTGCCACAGACAGTGATTAGGTTAATAAACACTAATCCCTTTAATGGCTTGTTTGCATATACTGTGGATGACCAGCTGTGACCACATTCTGTTTGTGATGACAAATTTTGCTACTGGTGGTTCACAGGATTGGGTTCTGATGACGGTGATTTTGTTTGTATAACGTCGCACATCAGGATTTACAAAAGCAGCCTTCAGACTAATGTCCTCTGACTTTGGACAGAGCTCTGAATGGTCATTTTGATGGGTTTACCAAAATAGACACTTTTGCAAGGAGTAAACCAAGAAGAAAGACGTGCAGAGTCTCATCCCTTTCTCCCATCGGCCACTCTGTGGTGCAGTGGCTCCAGCTTCTAATCTGTTCATGAATGTGCTCTTGCTCCACCGTGTGGACGGCTGTGCACTTACACAGTCGGCCGAGGAGCAGAGGTAGCACTAAAGCAGAGGGCCTGAAAATATGGATCAGTCTGACAATTTATGCTCACAATGCAGATACTATGATTGCTTTACATCAGATCTTTTTAAGCATTTCCAGAATTCACATCATGCCTGTCTTAAAATGGAAATCCACTGTTTTTTCACATCCGCACAGTGGCAGCTGGGATAGGCTCCAGAACCCCACAGCGACCCAGAAGGATAAGCGGTTTAGATGATGTGTGTGTGTGTGAGTGAGTGCGTTAGTTAGTGTCTTTCACACTGTTTGCACTGTTAAGTCATTAAAATGTAAACCTAGCCGTTCAGAGTGGTTTGATGTGAAAAACTCATCACGTCTGACCTGTTCACAGTGGTGGTGATAGGAACCAGACGTCTGAAGAGTTTAGCGCCTCTAAAAGCTCCTTCACGGAAAGTTATGACGTGAAGTGGTTATGAATACGTTGCCTGATGTCTGACATTGTTTTACGATAGTTTTGAGATGATGTTTTGGGCTAGAGTGCGGTTTTTAAAACACATTTATGGTGGAGAGATGCATGATCAGGCAAAGTAGTACTCAAAGAACACTTATTTTTATTTTTACTATTTAGTGCCATTTTACCATCGTCAACATTACATGAAAGCATAAACAACGAAGACACGTAGATTCACTGGTCAGTTTGAATATCAATTAATATGGCTGTGTTTGCATTAAAGACCTGGTAACTTCTGGTTCTTATCACCACTATAAAGACATCAAAGTCTTGGATTTCACATCAAAGCACTTGTCCAAAGAATCTTTGAATTGGCTTGGCAATCAAATGTGAAGGAAAATGTCATTTCAGTATTTCTGCAGTGTTTACATTGAGATGTAAACAAAAGTTATTCAGAGTGATTTGATGTAAAAGTACATGCATGGCAGAAAACTACATGCAGGGCATCATAAAACAAACAAAGGTTTTTAAAAAATTTTTTTACCACTATTTTGCTGTTATCAATGTTTGGTGGTTTTAGATAGTAAATAAAGTGGCTATATTTGCATTGTAGACATCGTGCCCCCTGGTTCCTATCACCACCACTGTAAAGTCTGTGTCGGTAACATTCGCTGTAGTGAAACATTTCACATCAAATCACTCTGAAAGGCTTTGTTTCCAGCTGAGCATTTGAAGTATAGAGACAAACATGGAAAAATCAGTTTAATATTCATTCCAAGCATCACTACTCAAACATACAGCGCGATGTTTCAAAAGGAAACACCACATGAAATATTAATACTCAGTGGTTATTCTGACCACCTCCTTGTTTCTGTGCTTATTGTCCATTTTATCAGCTCCACTTTGTGTGTAGTTTCAAGTTTATTTGTCATTTGCCCAACATGTCAGGACATTTATGCATTGAAATGCTTTTACATACACATACGTATAAAAAAAATAAAAAATTTAAATATATTACATATACACAAAATCTAGAGAAAATATATGCAAAATATAGTGAAATATACACAAAATATACAGACAATATACACAAGACAGACATAGAGGTGAACTTTGTAGTTCTACAGTAACAGACTGTAGTCCATCTGTTTCTCTGATACTTTGTTAGGCCCCTTTTACCCTGTTCTTCAGAGGTCAGGACCCCCATGGCCCCTCACAGAGCAGGAACTGTTTGGGTGGTGGATCATTCTCAGCACTGCAGTAACATTGACGTGGTGGTGGTGTGTTAGTGTGTGTTGTGCTGGTACGAGTGGATCAGACACAGCAGTGCAGCTGAAGTTTTTAAACACTGTGTCCACTCACTGTCCACTCAGACACTCCTACCTTGTCAGTCCACCTTGTAGATGTAAAGTCAGAGATGACAGCTCATCTGCTGCTGCACGGTTTGTGTTGGTCATCCTCTAGGCCTTCATCAGTGGTCACAAGATGCTTCCTACAGGACGCTGTTGGCTGGATATTTTTATTGGTGGACTGTTCTTAGTCCAGCCGTGACACTGAGGTGTTTAAAATCTCCAGCAGCACTGCTGTGTCTGATCCACTCAGACCAGCACAACACACACTAACACACCACCACCATGTCAGTGTTACTGCAGTGCTGAGAATGATCCTCCACTCAATAGTACCTGCTCTGTGAGGGTCCATGGGGGTCTTCACCACTGAAGAACAGCATAAAAGGGGGCTTACAAAGTGAAAAAATCAGAGAAACAGATGGACTACAGTCTGTAACTGTAGAACTACAAAGTGCAGCTATACAGAAGGTGGAGCTGATAAAATGGACAATGAGTGTAGAAACAAGGTTGTGGTCAGAATGTTATGCCTGATCTGTGTATACTTGCACTTTGTGGATGTAATATTACTGACTGTAGTCCCTCTGTTGCTACATGATATATTAGCCCCCCTTTACTCCATCCATTAATGAAAAATGTCCACTGTAGGACCAGATATTATTTGGTGGTGGACCACTCTTAGCACCACAGTGACAAAATGGCATGTTAGTGTGTGCGCCGCTGGTTTGAGTGGATCAGGCTCAAATTTACTAACATCTTCTATCCTTGGGGTCAGCAATTTAGATAGGAATCTACTTAGAAAACATCAAAGTTCTCCTGGAAGTTATGTTTCCCTCTCCTTTATGTGGTGTGAACTAGCAGTGGTTCTCACAGTACTACAGATTTAGTTATGTTCAGTTAGGGCCCAAAAGCAGTGGGAGGTTTTTGAAACGATCAAATTGTTTTATATATAGATATATAATGTTATAATGACCTCAATGTCATTCCAAACGACTAAACCACATGTGTGTAAAATGTTGTTATTTCTTATGTTTTGTACAGCCTGGCTTCAAGAATGACCCACTACTCAGATAATATTAAGTCAGCGGTGGTCCTACGGTGGTCCTTTTACTGTATGGATGGGGTAGAGCAGAGCTGATAAGTTATACAGCAGCAGACAGGTTACAAGCAGTAACTGTAAGCCCACAAAGTGCAACTATATGGTATGTGTAGCTAACGGAAAGTCCAATGAGTGGTATGTCATGCTGTGTTTATTTTGTACACCCCCCTGTATATGAAAAATTATATAATTTAATAATAATTATATTCAAATGATTATCATCCTGCCTTTCGCCCAGTGACTGTTGGGATATGCTCCAACCCAGAAGGATAAGCGGTTTCAGAAAACGTGTCTGTGTGTGTGAAAGAAGTAGCAATATATCGCTGCTGTCGGAACAAAACCTCGTATCTCCAAATAGTAACTTTACAGGAGAAGGAAAAGACATACTTTGCTTTTAATGTAAGTCAATGGAACCAGACGTCTTTCCAAGTCATTTTGGGCCGTTTCTTTTGGTCCATTCATCATGAAATTTACACACAATGTAAAGGATGTTTTTCCAAACTATGCCAAAAACTGAAAAACAACAAAATTGGAGATTTTTGGAGATTTTGGGATTTTTTTGAATGTTTTGTTTCGACAGCAGTAATATGCATTCATTGGAAAAATTCTGCCACAACATGGAAACTCTTGCTCCATCTGACAGAGTGTAATTTATTTCTACCTGTCTGTATCTCGCAGATCTGTGTGCCAAAACTGGTCAAAATCAACTTTATTTTCATTTCTCCTCACCACAGCCATGTGTTGAGTGAGGAACGGTATATACAGTTGTATGAATAAAAAGTTTGAACACCCCTGATCCAATCACACTTTTTTTTTTAACTAAAAATAAGCTACACATCCTCTACAGACAGCACACTTTAAACATACAACTTCTCTGCTAAATTTACTGCACAGTTATTTATAACTAAAGTTTATTTAGTTTAACTAAATAAAAAAATATTAGTAAAACTAAAATATAAAACGTGCTAGAAATTTTACACCGGCCACATTTTATGTTTTAATGCTTTGGTTTTCCCCGATATGTTAAATTTACCCAATAAACAGTAAATGTGCATTACAAATGAGCAGAAGGGTGTTCTGTAGAGGATGTCACTTATTTTCACTTAGAACATCAATAAAACGTCGTTTGAGTGGTCAAAGTTTCGCATACGGCTGTAATTCCTCCAGGACACTGTGCTGCAGTTATCACAGTGTCTAATGCTGTCCAGAGTCCGATCCTTTCTTTCTCTTTTTTTCCACCTTTTCTCTGCCTTTTTTCCTAACTAACTAACGTCTATGTACCTGTAGCAGTTCACACACAGGATCAGGTGCTTTTCCTGGTCGCTCTTGGCTTCTCATTGCTTTTCCTGTGCTAGAACAGGAATCAGATACACCTGCACGTTAGACATTTGTGCCTTATGTCCAAGTCACACTGCTCATGCCTTGTTCTCGTCCCCGCAGTCACAGGGAAGCCGTTCTTTGTGGTTTCAAGTTTTGCCCACCGCTGGCTGTTCGGCTGGGAGGGCTGCCGCTTCTATGGCTGGGCTGGCTTCTTCTTCGGCTGTGGCAGCCTCATCACCATGACTGTGGTCAGCTTTGACCGATACCTGAAAATCTGCCATTTAAGATACGGTGGGTACCGTCGAAGGTGAATGAAGTGTTCAGAGACACGAACTGTGGTTCAAAAGTCTGGAATCATTTGTTATGTTAAGCCTGTTTTGGTAGCACTTTACTGACACACAGCATTCATAGGGCTATATGACTCCTACATAAACCTTTCATGACAAATGACATAAACCTACATAAGTATTTATAAAGGTTAAATGTCATAACGGCTGCTTTTGTCAATTTTGATATTATTTCACCTCAACAAGTGACACGATACGCTTAAACCTTTTTAAACCTATATATAGTCGTATACAAAAGTCTGAACTCCTGCTATCATTCTGTTAGATATGCAGTGTTAAGTTAGTGCTATGCAAACGGTGGTGAACATTAACAGTGGTGTACATTGACTTTCCCACATTGGGTGAAACACTGATGGCAGCACTAGTTTAAACTCTGACATTTGAAGCCTGTAATGAGCTTTATTGTGGATGTTTTAGTGTTTTAGTGTAGTGTACAGTACACTTCACTATACTTAGAGCGGACAATACAACTTGTGACCACTTATCATTTGTAATGAACAGTGCTTCTACTGTATTATGCTAACAATTCATAATGCATGGCTATAACGTGTAAATATGTATAGCCATGTTTATGATGCCATATGAATGCATTATAACATGTTATGAATGTGTTTATGGATGCTTATAAACATGACCCTCATAGAAAGTGTTAGCTTATTTTTATTCTTGATTAATATTAGCCTGCGCTGCACTACAATCCACAGCATGCACAGCAGCATAATGTACGTAATGCAATGTAATGCAACCTACTGTAATGTGCATAATGTTGTGTATTGTAGCCTATTTTTTATTTATTTATTTATTTATTTGATCTAATTTTTCAGTATCCAAGTTCAATACATCTGCCTTTATTTTGATGCTGGTGTTTTGGCGTATTTTGAATAAACAGTAATCAGCTCAGGTTATAGGAAAATGTTATCAAATATAAGCATAGACATTCTCTGGCCCACAGATTTGTAGAGCTTTTTTAATATGCCCCTTTGAGTGGTTGAGTTTGACACCCTTGCTCTACAGAGAACACATATCTACACATTTTAATGTGTTGTGAAGCCTTTTGAACACTGCCCTTCAGGAAAGAGTTACTCGTTTATTATTTTATATAGAATAGCAACTTATACAATGTGGATCTAAATGTTAAACAGATTCCAAAGGGTATTTTTAAGTTTTATTCAATATTTGAAATATTGTGTATTATTATGACTTTTTTATGAATGCTATACAGCTTTCTTAGGTACACTGCAGTGAGTTAGTGAGTCCAGCTGCTTTAAATTATACCTATTGCTGTAACAGGCTAATCATCCCACATCAGTCTGACCTTACTAATGCTCTTGTGGGTTTTAGGTCTTTTACAGCTCATCACTCATTATAATAGCTTGTTATTTAATCGTTTGAAACATGTGAAAATGCACAGGTCACACATATTGGAATTTTTAGTTTCAACAAGATTTGTTATACATTACTGAATACATTGATTCCAAGCTTCTGAACAGTGATACCAAACGGTATACCGAGCGGTAGTAAAGAGTGACCGGCCACTTTATTACGTACAACTCCTTGTTTCTGTGAAAGTCAAGAGTGGTTCAATGCTGTGTTGGAGAGAAACTTACCCAGTCAGAATTGTTCTTAATTCTAGTTGAAAATACTTTTATGATAGTTTAGAGATTTAATGTATGTACCTCATATCTCCATTTTTCTTATTTTTCAATTTTTAACATAATTTGAAAATACATATAAACACATAATTTGTGTGTGTGTGTGTGTGTGTGTGTGTGTGTGTGTGTGTCTGTGTGTGTGTGTGTGTGTGTGTGTGTGTAATATTTATCTGTATCCCTAATTGACCATTTTCAAACACTTTTTTCACTCAAGTAGTTTAACAGCCACATTGTCCCTTGTTTGGATTGCTGAAGCCTTAGAATTGTGTATTCTAGCAGTAGAGAGCTCCATCATAACTATATCATGAAAATAAAATAACCACCTCCTACTGTGTAATACATGAGGGGGCTTCCAACGCTGAGCTGTCTTTTTTTTTTAAATAAAATAGGTTGAAGGGGAATTAGCTTTTCTAAACTCATTGTCCATTTCATATAGGAGCACTTTGTAGTTCTACAGTTACAGACTGTAGTCCATCTGTTTCTCTGATACTTTGTTAGCCCCCTTTTACCCTGTTCTTCAGTGGTCAGGACCCCTATGGACCCTCACAGAGCAGGTACTATTTGGGTGGTGGATCATTCTCAGCTCTGCAGTGACGTTGATGTGGTGGTGTTTTAGTGTGTGTTGTGCTGGTATGAGTGGATCAGAGACAGCAGTAAAATGTGAACAGTGCACCATTAAAGTAACCGTGAAAAAATATTCATTATTCAAAGTATTTTTATATACATTTAAGGCCATACATTACATCTCAAAACTATCATAAAAGTATTTTCAACTAGAGTTGAGAACAATTCTGACTGGGTACGTTTCTCTACAGCACAGCATCAAACCACTCTTGACTTCGTTTGCATCTTAATGATATACACACTTCTAGACTTAAAATAACAATTTATTGTATTAAAGTTTATTTTCGTTTATTTTGAAGAGTGTTTTTTACAAGCAAAAACACATTTAATGGCAAAATACAGTACTGTGCGAAAGTTTTAGGCATCTAAGCACATTTTTAAACAACTGACCTCAACAGTGAGTTTATCACAATATACATTAGAATAAAGTCATATTCATAATTCAAATAAACATAAAAACAATAAAAAGTAACAAGAATTTCTTGGGTCCATATTTTTCCTTGACACCTTCACAATGCTGAACTTAACTAACTACATATAATACTGGGTTTGAAAATGGTTAAACAAACACACCAACATCCAGAAAATCACTAATATACATATATATAATTAATGTTCTATAAGTGTTATTAACACTTTTCTCAGTAAATAAACACAAACTACACAAATAAATCGATTTTGAAAATGTGTCTTGGGTGCCTAAGACTTTCGCACAGTACTGAATGTTGTGCAACTCCACACTTAATTCACAGATGACTGGCTGTAAAAACTCTCTTCTTAGTTGCTGGATGTCTTTGCCCAGTACTGTACTGTGCTGTGTGTGCACAACATGTAGAAAATATGTTTATCTCACCTCTCTTACAGGTACATGGATTAAGCGGAATCATGCCATGCTGAGTCTGCTCTTCATCTGGCTGTATGCGGCCTTCTGGGCCACCATGCCGCTGGTGGGCTGGGGCAGCTACGCTCCGGAACCATTTGGCACCTCCTGCACGCTCAACTGGTGGCTGGCTCAGGCCTCTGTGGCTGGCCAAAGCTTTGTCATGTCCATCCTCTTTTTCTGCCTCATCCTGCCCACGGGCATCATCGTTTTCTCCTACGTCAAGATCATCATCAAGGTGAAGACGTCCGCTAAGGAAGTGTCCTACTTCGACACGCGGAATAAGAACAACCACAGTCTGGAGATGAAGTTAACAAAGGTGTTTAGATTATGTTTTCAAACGTGTTTGTAAATTTAATCTTAAAAGATTTGTTTGTTTCATTTTTATGGTTATAGTAAAGCCAGTTTGAATGTGTTCATCTCATATGTTTTAGATATATTGTTATATAGATGTAGTTACTTATTTCTCTCATTGAAATCAAAAGTGAAATGTGCACTGAGTGTCATTCTGCTTGTGTCCTGCAGGTGGCGATGTTGATCTGTGCTGGATTTTTGATAGCTTGGATTCCATACGCAGTGGTGTCAGTGGTCTCTGCTTTTGGGGAGCATGATTCAGTGCCTATTCCGGTCTCAGTCATCCCAACCTTGCTGGCCAAATCAGCTGCCATGTACAATCCAATCATATACCAGGTCATTGACTGCAAGAACAGCTGTTCCAAGTTCTGCTGCTTTAAAGCCTTGAGCAAAAAGAAACAGTATAAAACCCCAAGGTAAGATTTTTTTATTGTCTGTATAATCTCTTATATCTGTAGGCACAGCCACTTTATTAGAAACACCTGTCTTGCCCATCACATATGATGGAATATTAATGCACAATCAGTGGTGATTAGTTGGACTGCATGAATGGGGTGGCCATTGGGTGACTGTAGCAAGGTTCATAGTCCATAAACCCAAAATACACTACATTGTCAAAAGTATTTGCTCGTCTGTCTTCACACGCATATCAACTTGAGTGACATCCCATTCTTAATCCATAAGGTTTAATGTGATGTCGACCCACCCTTTTCAGTTATAACAGCTTTAACTCTTCTGGGAAGGCTTTCCACAAGGGTTAGGAGTGTGTTTATGGGAATTTTTGACCATTCTTCCAGAAGTGCATTTGTGAGGTCAGACCCTGATGTTGGACAAGAAGTTCAGGACTCTGAGCAGGCCAGTCAAGTACTCCAATTCCAAAATCTCTTGGTGCTGAAGCATTAAGAGTTCCTTTCACTGGAACTAAGGGGCCGAGCCCAACTCCTGAAAAACAACCCCACACCATAACCCCCCTCCACCAAACTTTACTCTTGGCACAATGCAGTCAGACAAGTACTGTTCTCCTGGCAGCCGTCAAACCCAGACTTGTCCATTGGATTTCCAGACGGAGAAGAGTGATTGGTCCCTCCAGAGAACATGTCTCCACTGCTCTAGAGTCCAGTGGCGGCGCTTTACACCACTGCATTCCACACTTTGCATTGCGCTTGGTGATGTAAGGCTTGGATGCAGCTGCTCGGCCATGGAAACCCATTCCATGAAGCTCTCTATGCTGTTCTTGAGCTGATCTGAAGGCCACATGAAGTTTGGAGGTCTGTAGTGATTGATTCTGCAGAAAGTTGGTGACCTCTGCGCACTATGCCCCTCAGCATCTGCTGACCCTGCTCTGTCATTTTACGTGGCCGAGTTGCTGTCGTTCCCAATCCCTTCCACTTTGTTATAACACCACTGACAGTTGACTGTGGAATATTTAGTAGTGAGGAAATTTCACGACTGGACTTGCTGCACAGGTGGCGTCCGATCACGCTACCATGCTGGAATCCACTGAGCTCCTGAGAGCGACCCATTCTTTCACTAATGTTTGTAGAAGCAGCCTGCAGGCCTAGGAGCTTGGTTTTATACACCTCTGGCCATGGAAGTGATTGGAACACCTGAATTCAATGATTTGGATGGGTGAGCGAAAACTTTTGGCGATAAAGTGTATGTGTAATTATCAAAAAAGACCCAGAAAACAAGATGAAGTTATATTGCGTGTATGATTATCTGCATGTAGTATAAATATCTAACTCTTTAAAATTCCACCTGAGTTTTAAATCACTCTCCAGTGTCATAATTGCTGCACTTTGAGCGATTCAGATTATGTCAGTTAATCTTTACTTGCAATGTAGCAGCAAATGAACTATGTATTTTTAGTTTGCCCACATTAAGCAGCTAAGGCTTCAGCTAGAATGTTATGTTGCAACAAATTTGGCAAAGGCTTTTACAATTTACTTCAATTTAGGTCAGTTGAATTGGAGAAAGCACTGTAATCAGCCAGTTACATGAAAGTTTTGAGGGGGCACCCAGGGTGGCCAGTCAGATTTCAGGGGTAGCCAGTGTCACTCCAGCCATCCCTCTGGCTTCTCTCCTGTACACATTTAGACCCAATCCCTTAGCCCTCTGATTTGAATGTCCACATCTAGGGTTAGGGTGTCCTCATTTTTGTTGAAATGGAGGGATAGTATAAGTATTTTCTCAGTTAAAATATTACAATAATCACTGTATTATCTCAGTTTAATGTCGTTTCAGTGTATTTTGGTCGTGTTCTTCATAACAAGCATTAAAAAATCACTAATTGCAATGATAATGTCTCAGTAGCTCACTAGCTAACTTTCCCATTCCACCTTAAATAGTCCAGCAGTTCTGATGCCTGAAGAACCAGAATGTAACTACTGCACCATTTAAGGTGGAACGGGAAAATTCGAACAAGAAGCTGGTGAATATCTGACTTCAGCTTCATATCACTAAAGAATTAGGGGTGGGTGATAATAAATAAGCAGTGAGGAGCTGAGCTTCACCCTCCTCTGCTGTCACTGCAGGTGGGCAGGGTCGCCTACAGAGCAGCGCTAGTAGCTGTTAATAAAGCAAAGTTCATTTTATTTATTCATTTATTTATTTTTATTTGAGGATTGTCCCATAGGGCAAGATTTCAACCACTACCCCTTATAACTCAGTTCCAAGGTATTAGGGTGACACTTGAAAACAAGGGGTAGGGGTAAAAAGAAAAAATGGGATTGGGCCTTTGTGTTAGTTTTGTGCTAGCCCTTCATCAGTGGTCAGTTTCTGACTCTAGAACTGCTCTTGGATGGATAGCTTCGGATGGCAGGTTGTTCTTAACCCAGTGACCCTGACGTAAATAAAAACTCCAGCAACACTGCTGTGCCTGAAACACTCGCTCAGTGCCATACATGCGGCCGTACGAGTGTCACCACTGTGCTGAGAATGACCCACTTCTCAAATAATATCTGTTCAGAGGTGCTCCTGTGGTTCTAAAATGACCAGTGATGAATGGAGAAGATGGTGGCTGATAAACTGTGTATTTCTTCAGATGGACTACTTTCTACAGATTGTAAGCATCTATAAACACATTTATAATATGTTATAATGCATTCATAGGGCATTATATACATGGTTATACATATTTATAAAAAATAATTACACTGAATTACACTTTATAGCCATGCTTATTATGCATTATGAATTGTTAATATAAGGTATTATAAGTAGAGTTAATAACATGCTATACTGTCAGTGCCAATGAAGCCAGTCCCAGCTTTAGGTACTGTTAGGGCTGCATCTTTGGGGCTTCAGTCCTGAATATTCAAATGCTCCAAACAGGCAGTTTAGCCTAGAATTATTAATACAATGTGCTTTTCTTAACCAGCACTCTCAGTTTAAATAATACACTACACTACATCACAGCAAACCAAGTACCCATCAGCCCCTCCCCTGAACCCCCTCTGACACCACACTGAGCGCGAAGTCACTGTGGAGTGAAGGCCTGGAGAGGGAGAGGTGAGATAGTCGAGTGCTGTCATTGTCATCAAGCATTTTTATGTTATTCATCATCTTTGGAGTATCTGTGTGAACAAAATCAAATCGGGCCGTAGTGCAAATATATCTGTGTAATAACAAACCAAAAACATCATCAAAATGAACATCCATCCATCCATCCATCCATCCATCCATCCATCCATCCATCCATCCATCCATCCACCCATTCATCCATCCATCCACCCATCCATCCATCCATCCATCCATCCATCCATCCATCCATCTTCTAAGCCGCTTCTCCGTCAGGGTCGCGGGGGGGGGGGTGCTGGAGCCTATCCCAGCAGTCTTCGGGTGAAAGGCAGGATACACCCTGGACAGGTCGCCAGTCCATCGTAGGGCAGACAGACAGACACAGACAGTCACTCACACACTCACACCTAGGGGCAATTTAGCATGTCCAATTGGCCTGACTGCATGTCTTTGGACAGTGGGAGGAAACCGGAGAACCCGGAGGAAACCCACACAGACACGGGGAGAACATGCAAACTCCACACAGAGAGGTCGCCCGGCCGGGGAATCAAACCCAGGCCCTCCTTGCTGTGAGGCGACACAAAATGAACATCATTATTATTAATAGTATCAGCAATAACAGCATGTATATACAGTACTGTGCAAACGTTTTTGGCATCTAAGCAAATTGTTTACCAATTTCCCTCAGCAGTGAGTTTATCACAATATACATTAGAATAAAGTCATATTCATAATTCAAATGAACATAAAAACAATAAAAAGTAACAAGAATTTCTTGGTGCCATATTTTTCCTTGACACCTTCACAGCCGCCACAGAGACTTGTTAATATCATCAATTACATCATGAGCACAATTTACTGCAGCAATGATTGATCAAACCAGGAGCTGCTTTTTAACTACATATAATACTGAACTTAACTAACTACATATAATACTGGACTTAACTAACTACATATAATACTGGACTTAACTAACTACATATAATACTGAACTTAACTAACTACATATAATACTGGACTTAACTAACTACATATAATACTGGACTTAACTAACTACATATAATACTGAACTTAACTAACTACATATAATACTGAACTTAACTAACTACATATAATACTGGGCTTAACTAACTACATATAATACTGAACTTAACTAACTACATATAATACTGCACTTAACTAACTACATATAATACTGGGCTTAACTAACTACATATAATACTGGACTTAACTAACTACATATAATACTGAACTTAACTAACTACATATAATACTGAACTTAACTAACTACATATAATACTGGGCTTAACTAACTACATATAATACTGAACTTAACTAACTACATATAATACTGCACTTAACTAACTACATATAATACTGAACTTAACTAACTACATATAATACTGAACTTAACTAACTACATATAATACTGGGCTTAACTAACTACATATAATACTGAACTTAACTAACTACATATAATACTGCACTTAACTAACAACATATAATACTGGACTTAACTAACTACATATAATACTGAACTTAACTAACTACATATAATACTGAACTTAACTAACAACATATAATACTGGGCTTAACTAACTACATATAATACTGGACTTCACTAACTACATATAATACTGAACTTAACTAACTACATATAATACTGGACTTAACTAACTACATATAATACTGGACTTAACTAATTACATATAATACTGAACTTAACTAACTACATATAATACTGGGCTTAACTAACTACATATAATACTGAACTTAACTAACTACATATAATACTGAACTTAACTAACTACATATAATACTGAACTTAACTAACTACATATAATACTGGACTTAACTAACTACATATAATACTGAACTTAACTAACTACATATAATACTGGACTTAACTAACTACGTATAACACTGGACTTAACTAACTACGTATAACACTGAACTTAACTAACTACATATAACACTGAACTTAAATAACTACATATAATACTGGACTTAACTAACTACATATAATACTGAACTTAACTAACTACATATAATACTGAACTTAACTAACAACATATAATACTGGGCTTAACTAAATACATATAATACTGGACTTCACTAACTACATATAATACTGAACTTAACTAACTACATATAATACTGAACTTAACTAACTACATATAATACTGAACTTAACTAACTACATATAATACTGAACTTAACTAACTACATATAATACTGAACTTAACTAACTACATATAATACTGAACTTAACTAACTACATATAATACTGGACTTAACTAACTACATATAATACTGAACTTAACTAACTACATATAATACTGGACTTAACTAACTACGTATAACACTGGACTTAACTAACTACGTATAACACTGAACTTAACTAACTACATATAACACTGAACTTAAATAACTACATATAATACTGGACTTAACTAACTACATATAATACTGAACTTAACTAACTACATATAATACTGAACTTAACTAACAACATATAATACTGGGCTTAACTAAATACATATAATACTGGACTTCACTAACTACATATAATACTGAACTTAACTAACTACATATAATACTGAACTTAACTAACTACATATAATACTGAACTTAACTAACTACATATAATACTGGGCTTAACTAACTACATATAATACTGAACTTAACTAACTACATATAATACTGAACTTAACTAACTACATATAATACTGAACTTAACTAACTACATATAATACTGGACTTAACTAACTACATATAATACTGGACTTAACTAACTACGTATAACACTGGACTTAACTAACTACATATAACACTGAACTTAACTAACTACATATAATACTGAACTTAAATAACTACATATAATACTGGACTTAACTAACTACATATAATACTGGACTTAACTAACTACATATAATACTGAACTTAACTAACTACATATAATACTGGACTTAACTAACTACATATAATACTGGACTTAACTAACTACGTATAACACTGGACTTAACTAACTACATTTAATACTGAACTTAACTAACTACATATAATACTGAACTTAACTAACTACATATAATACTGGACTTAACTAACTACATATAATACTGAACTTAACTAACTACATATAATACTGGGCTTAACTAACTACATATAATACTGGACTTAACTAACTACATATAATACTGGACTTAACTAACAACATATAATATTGGACTTAACTAACTACATATAATACTGAACTTAACTAACTATATATAATACTGAACTTAACTAACTACATATAATACTGGGCTTAACTAACTACATATAATACTGAACTTAACTAACTACATATAATACTGAACTTAACTAACTACATATAATACTGGACTTAACTAACTACATATAATACTGGACTTAACTAACTACATATAATACTGGGCTTAACTAACTACATATAATACTGGGCTTAACTAACTACATATAATACTGGGCTTAACTAACTACATATAATACTGGGCTTAACTAACTACATATAATACTGGGCTTAACTAACTACATATAATACTGGACTTAACTAACTACATATAATACTGGGCTTAACTAACTACATATAATACTGGACTTAACTAACTACATATAATACTGGGCTTAACTAACTACATATAATACTGGGCTTAACTAACTACATATAATACTGGACTTAACTAACTACATATAATACTGAACTTAACTAACTACATATAATACTGAACTTAACTAACTACATATAATACTGAACTTAACTAACTACATATAATACTGGACTTAACTAACTACATATAATACTGGGCTTAACTAACTACATATAATACTGGACTTAACTAACTACATATAATACTGAACTTAACTAACTATATATAATACTGGGCTTCCTCGAGGAGAGGCTTGAAAATGGTTGAACAAACACACAAACATCCAGAAAATATATATATATCCATCCATCCATCCATTATCTTCCGCTTCTCCGGGGTTCGGGTCGCGGGGGCAGCATCCTAAGCAATGAAGCCCAGACCTCCCTTTCCCCAGCCACTTCCACTAGCTCTCCAAGGGGGATTCCGAGGCACGATATAATCACGCCAGCGTGTCCTGGGTCTTCCCCGGGGTCTCCTCCCAGGTGGACTTGCCTGTGACACCTCCCGAGGGAGGCGTCCAGGAGGCATCCTAACCAGATGCCCGAACCACATCAGCTGGCTCCTCTCGACGTGAAGAAGCAGCGGCTCTACACTGAGTCCCTCCCGGATGACTGAACTTCTCACCCTATCTCTAAGGGAGAGTCCAGACACCCTGCGGAGGAAACTCATTTCGGCCGCTTGTATTCGCGATCTTATTCTTTCGGTCATTACCCAAAGCTCATGACCATAGGTGAGGGTGGGAACGTAGATCGACCGGTAAATCGAGAGCTTTGCCTTGTGGAGCCTGCATCACTGCTGACCCAGCACCAATCCGCCTGTCAATCTCCCGCTCCCCTGTACCATCACTCGTGAACAAGACCCCGAGGTACTTGAACTCCTCCACTTGAGGCAAGAGCCTATCCCCTACCCAGACAGGGCTCTCCTTTATGTCAATGACAGTTTTTAGATTTGGATCTTTTATTACTTCATTAGTCCCTCGGCTGAGGATCAGCCTCGCAGTCAAGACCTATTTGTCACTGAAAGAGCTCAATGCTGTGCTCGAACATGACTGGGTGAAATTTTTCGCGGAGGACAGGCCGTGCCTCATGAGCCTCCTGAATGCTCTCCTTTTATTAATTCACTTCTGCAACAGCTGCCTGAATTAGGCTATATGTCATGTAAGTTATGTTTATTTGATTCTAAAATGTGGCATCATCTGCACAAGCTATGTAAATAAGGGTCGTTTGGGGCGCTTGGGGTTCCTCTCGGCTGAAACTGATTTCTCTGTTGCACTCAAATCACCACGTTTTGATAGAGCAGTTGCATCAATCAGATGCGGAGTAGCTCATATCTCATTCTGGGCGCCTGAAACTGCGCTTGTTTGATGAGGAAGGGCCGCTGTGTCTGAAAGCTACTCTAAAGGGCTCCTAAAGGAACCATCTCCAAGGACAAATGTTTACATGTACCATAAGGCGCAAATCTGTATTGAAGGCTTATGTAGGCTTTTAAATTGCTCTGTGTAATAACACCAGTGCTTTTGCTTTTTACAGGTTTTATTCCATCTCTGCCTCCATGAAAGCAACACCAGCAAATGAAACACAAATTGAGATGTGAGCTGGTCTGCTCAGACGACTCAAATTCTACAGTGGACATTAGTGTGTTAGTGCCTAACCCTGAGAAATCAATGAGTGACATGGATGAATTAGCCTGCACTATCGCTGCTGACTTTCCGTGGCCACCTTACAGAGTAATTGGTATCCCTGTATGTGCAGACACATCCTGTATTTTTATATTTTGTACAGTTATTGTGTGTGTGTGTGTGTGTGTGTGTGTGTGTGTGTGTGTGTGTGTGCGTGTGTGTGTGTATGTATATATATCTCCCCCAATATCACTTTGATTTTGATAAGTCTAAAGTAGCATTAAGGCACATACACTGGTATTTCTACACATGCCGGTACAGTAATCTATGGTCAAAAAAGTCATTAGGATAAAAAACTGGTTTCAAAAGAGTTCTTACGATAAAACACTATGCACTATATATGACAGTTTAGATTTGAACATTTACAACACACCAGACATGCTGTGGGTAATGTGCAATTGTCATTTTAAAGGGATTCTTCATTGGCTTTATATTGCGCTAAATATTCCATATATTCCAAATATTCCATGTCTTATATTGTCAGTGTAAGATCACTGCATGGAACAGTTCTATGGAGCTGTGAGCTCCTGCAGGACCTAGTTAGATAGTTTAAAGTATGCGTGAGAAAATGAAACTACTGTAAGACAGCTTCTGGAGTCATCACCTAGCTCTATACTGGCATTTTCTATGTGCTAAATTTTGGCTATTGTTTATTGGTAGATATCCAGTTCAAACCAGTAGAGATGCGGTCTAAGTAGTGACCCTGCATAATCAAAAACTGTATCAAGTGGAGAATGTGGGTTATATGAGATACAGGTCTTAGCAGCAGTTCTACCAAATGGTTCATGAAATCTGGATTCCTGGATGCTGCAGTTAGTTTTGCAGTAGTATAAAGCCTTGAAAGATCTGGAGCATTTAACCAGTGTGACTGATGTAAAGCACCGCTTTGATGAAGTACCAAAAACTTTAGTTCTGATAGTACCCCTTCAGGAGTGAGTGAGTCAGTCGGGCTGTCAGTCGGGCAGTCAGTCGGGCACTCTCATCCCAAAAATTCTGGAATTGACTCCAATTCCACTTTTGATGTAATGCAAATTGATGGGGTTGATTACCAAGAGTCGACACCACATAATAATTTGTTTGATTCTTGCTTCCAAAAATTTAGACATTGGGAAGGTAATCAAGCAAAATAGGAAAGTAGAACATTAATTAGGTCAATAGTATTTCAGTATGATTCATGTTATGAATGATGAAAGATCTTGACATACAAATTTTCTGTGCTGTCACCACAGATGTTCTTCAGGGACACAAGATGTTTATTTGTTTATAAAACCCATTAGATCTTAGTAAGTCTCTTTGAGGAGTCAACTCTAGCTAAATGAACTTAGGTTACTCTGGCAGGGGATAAATACACTGTAATGCTTCCTGGCTGTCCTCTGTCACCTACTGTCTGTACAATCAATATTGTTTGATTCTACAGGGCTGAAAGATTTGGGACAAATATCTAATTGTGAGTTTTGTGAACAAAATCCTTCTAAAATTAAGCTTAAGGCCTTTTTTATGACAAAAAGCATATCCAGAAACTGACAGCAGAATATCTCACACCATGTCTGTACAGGTGTGGAGAAACCTGAACATCTGTATGTGGAATCAAGTTGACTATCGATTTCAAATCGCCTGGAATTGACTATTTTTGTGATTGACTCTCAGCCCGACAAGCCAGGCCCATAAGGTTCTTTGCATCTAAAAATGAATGCAGGTTTAACTTCGTAATAGCAATCGGTGTACATATAAATGAATGGGTGTTGGCTATAAACTACAGGAGCAGCTCAAAAAGCCATAATAAGTAAACCTGAATGACAATGACAGAGTTTAATGTTTTCTGTATTGCTCTTCTGAAATAGAAGTCTTTGAAACTAGCATTCAGCTTTGGTACACAAGTGGTGGTGGAAATGAAGCTTGATCCACTGCCTACGATGCAGGACCACTCCAGACCCCTGAAAAAAGGTTTCCAACCCCCAAAAATTTAAAGAAAAAACTAAATGCAATGATATGCAAATCATTTAAACCATATATTTAATTGAAATGAGTACAAAGATAAAGCAAATGTTGAAACTGAGAAATTTTTATTGTTCATTGGAAAATATATGCCCATTTTGAATTTGATGCCTGGTAAAGTTGTGTAATGATTAAAAAAACAAAAAAAAACAAACACCTGGTGGTTGATTGGCAGCAGTCAGTAAATGATTAGGTTAAAAAAGAACATTTCAGAGAGGCGGAGTCAGAAGTAATGATGAGAAGGGGTTCACCACTCTGTGAAAGACTGCATGAGCAAATAGTGCAATAATTCAAGACTAATGTTTCTCACAATAAAACAGCAAAGAAATTTTCAATATCTACTGTACATTATATCATTAAACATTCAGAGAATCCAGAGAAATCTCTGTATACAAAGGACAAGGCCAAAACCAGTATTTATTGGCCGTGATCTTTGGGCCCTGAGATGGCAGTGTGTTATGAACAGCCATGATTCTGTAGTGGAAATGACTGCATGATCACAGACCATTTTCTGTGAACACAGTTCATCACTGCATCCACAAATGCAAGTTAAAACTCTAAAACACAAAGAAGAAATTGTACATAACAGGATCCAGAAATGCTGCCACCTTCTCTGGGCTTGGGCTCATTTAAAATGGACTGAGGTGAAGGGGAAAAGTGTCCTGTGGTCCAACAAATCCATTTGAAATTCTTTTTGGAAATCATGGACACTGTGCCCCTGGGCAAAAGACCACTCAGCTTGTTATCTGTGAAGGCACCACGATATATACAGGTTTTTGATGGCAGCAGATGTCATCCAGACAATGTTTTTTCAGGGAAGGCCTTTATTATTTCAGCAAGACAATGTATAACCACATTCTGCATGCAATAAAACAGAATTGCTCTGTATTAAGAGTTTGGGAAACATTTGGAAACATTTGGCACATTATGAACTGGAAAAAAAAAGCTCCCGAACTGTTGAGCAGCTGAAATCCTGTATTAAACAAGAATGGGAAAACATTTGACTTTCAAAACTACAGCAGTGTCTCCTCAGTTCCCAAATGCTTACTTATTGTTGTTAAAAGAAGAGGTGATGAAACACAGCAGTGAACATGTCCCCGCCCCAACTTTTTTGGAATGTGTTGTTGGTATCAAATTCAAAATGGGCAGATATTTTTCAAATACCAATAGAATTTCTCAGTTTCAGCATTTGATGTGTTCTTTTTGCAGTATGTTCTTTTAAAAATATGACTTTACATGACTTGAAAAACATTGTATCCTATTTTTATTTACATTCTGCACAGTGTCTGTGCTTTTTTGGAAATGAGGTTGTATTTTACTGGTTACCTTGTTGGAGAAACTGCATCTGAATACATGAAATCGAGGTGCAAAAGATGCAAACATGCTAACCAAAGATTTGAGCTGAATGCACTCGAGAAGCACAGCGTCATCAGGCACACAAGAGAAAAAGATAATTGCGAATCGGATGAGATTCATTTCAGTTCCATTTGCTTAAACACGGAACATATGACAGTACAGTTTTATGTGGTGTGTCAGACACAAGTCAGTCACTTAGTGTTGTAGTCAAGACTGCTAGAGCTGGGTCAGAGTCAAGACCAAGACCAGATTAAGATTTTTTCAGAATATACATTATGCATTATTATAACACACAATTCATCATATTATAATTATATGTTAAGGTTACTCTCTATTCCTTTCTTCTCTAAAGCTTATTCAGAATCACCAGCTAAAGTCAAATGAGCAAAAACTAAACTACATTTATTCATTTTATTTTATTTCCATTTTTATTATTAAATGGAAATCATATTTACAATAACATTCTTATCTGTCCTTAGGTGATGTTTGAACTCTGGAACCAAGAAACATCAACAAACAAATAACGCTCAGTTAAGCCATCATGGAAAGATCAGTCAGATCACTAACCAACAGATTTGATCAATTAAGTCCTCAATCAGCTGATTTTACTTCCATCTATACAACAGTGGTTGTCCTGCAGGCCCCCAGTGGGCCGTGATGGTACTGCCATTGTTTTTTATGTGAAAAAATGTATTACAGTACAAATATTTAACCAAATGTTTTAAATGTCTAAAATAGGGGTGTGACGAGATCTCGTGTCACGAGATCTCGCGAGATGTATCTCGGCGATATTTCTCGTCGCGTTAAAAATCTGTCTCGCGGGATTTGTGATCCAGCAAGCAGCCAGAATGACGTCGGAAAATACAGGTATTACTATTGAAGATGCCCCCGCCACGTTCAAATCGTTTGTTTGGCAGCATTTTGGGTACCCGGCGGAAATGATAAATGGCAAGAGAGTGACTGATAAGACACGGACCATATGCAAACAAGGCCGTACACCGCGGCTAATACGAGCACGATGCAGAGACATTTACAGCACCAGCACAGCACAGCACTCAAATCAACAACTGCACCTGTGAAGAAAACAAGCCAGACGACGCTGACTAACACATTCGGACCTCAACTTCCACAGTCAAGCGTCAGAGCCACAGCAATAACTAGAGACATTGGTGTTTTCATCGCAGCAGATATGAGGCCATTTTCTGTGGTAGAAAATCAAGGATTTCGGCGATTCCTTTAGTTTTCTTAAAATCTCGTCTCGTCTCGTTCTCATGAACCCAATATCGTGTCTCGTCTCGTTTCGTGAGCTGAGTGTATCGTCACATGCCTAGTCTAAAATATTGTTTGTTATTTGCAAAGAATAAAACACTTTATTTATATAGAGCTCATCAGTTGTTCTGGCAAAATGTTAACTAGTTATATTTATTAAATAAAGGAAATACAGGAAAGGCTGGACTTGCCTACTACAACACTACAATCAACAACACAGCAATCAGGAAAATGCACAGTACCAAAACCTGTAGCAATTAAACATAAATGACATGCAATATTGAATTATTTCAGCATTATTAATCAAACAAAAGGTTTGGTGAAACATCTGATCTACCAGTTTTTCACTTACCCCAATGTGGTCGATCACTCGAACGTTTGTTGTCCAAACTCTGCTCCTTCAGTGTAACGCTGATGCTATGAGGCTAAAGCTGCTAACAAACACTAGAATTCAACAAAAAGCCAACAAACTTCCCCCAAAACATCTCTCAAAGTGAATGCAGGTCTTCAGTAAGGTTGGACCGACTTGTTGATGTGCTTTAGGACACAGTACAACTATAAAAATAAACAAAGAAAAACCAGCATATTGCTGCGGTCGGAACAAAACCTCGCATCTCCATTTTTCTCGTTTTTCAGTTTTTGATAGAATTTTAAAGTACCTATGGTTCTACATCCTCTGTGCAAATTTCATGATGAAAAGACCAACAAAAGTGATTTGGAAACATTTCTAGTTCCATTGACTTACATTAAAAGTAGAGTAGGTTTTTTCCTTCTCCTGTAAAGTTATCATTGTAGAATTTGGTACATTATACTGTGTTACACAAGTTACATTGACATGTATAAGCAATCTTGAGAGGTTTTAGGGATGTATTTACAGAAAAAGATTTGGGTGACTAGTGTTACTAGTGTTTGCTTCATAGCTCCAGTGCTAAACTAAAGAAGCAACATTAAGGCCCAGTCCCATTTCTTCTTTTTACCCCTACCCCTTGTTTTCGAGTGTCACCTTAACTCCTTGGAACTACAAGGGGTAGTGGTTGAAATTTTCCGTCCAAAATGGGACAAACCTCAAAAAAAAAAAAAAAGAAACATCACTTCATTAACTGCTCTGTAGGCGACCTGGCCCTTCTGCAGTGACATCAGAGGAGGATAAAGTTCAGCTCCTCACTGCTGGGCTTTAGTTACATTTAGGGATCATACGCCTTCAAAGAGGGGGGCAATTATTTATTATTATCCACCACTAATTCTTCAGTGATATGAAGCTGAAGTCAGATATTCACCAGCTTCTTGTTCGAATTTTCCTGTTCCGCCTTAAATGGTGCAGCAGTTACATTCTGGCGCTTCAGGTGTCAGAACGGCTGGACTGTTTAAGGTGGAGCGGGAAAGTTAGCTAGTTAACTACTGAGACATTAGCATGCTATTAGTGATTTTTGTGCTTGTTATGAAGAAAAACGACCACAAAACACTGAAACGACACTAAACTAAGATGAAACAGTGATTATTGTAATTTTTTAATGGAAAAAATTCTTACATTTGTGGGTTTCTTTAGTCTCTTGCACAGCCAACTTGCTGTTTTTTTTTCTTATATCTCTCTGTTTGGAGTCTCTGAAAAACTTTCATTTGGAGGGTCATGTAGCTCTAACACTTCATCCTCCCCCTCCATCTCAACAAGAATTGAGACACATTGTGAACACGCAAAATGGAGGGCTAAGGGCTGAGTGGTAGGGGCGAGGGGTGAAATGGGACTGGGCTTTAGACACCCAGTATGTCTTGGCTGATTGACTACATTTGGGATGTAGTGGTGATCCAGACAGGTTCAGTTCCAAATCATTTGTAAAGCAATTGTGACAACAAAGTACACCAACATATCTAGTTTTGAACAAGACGTTTTTTTAATGTCAGACTTTTGTTGGAGGATTTATGAGAAGGGTTTTGATCATGATTTATCCGCTGGCCTCAGATTTGCCCAAATGAGGAGGATGTGGTTGTTGCTATGGTGCTAATAACTGCTTGACTTACATATATATTTGTTACAAATGATCCTACATGCATCCATGTTTCTAGATGACTTGGCTACGTAAACAAGCTTTATAGGAAAAACAAACAAACGAAAAAAAAGCTACACAAGTTTCTATGGTTAAAAAAAGAGTTACCGCACTGACGTGTCACTGTAGCTCCTGTTGTTTCTAAAGGTTTTTAAAAGTCCCGGCCGGTCCGGCTGTTGTTATGTACTTGGTGGTGGCACCTGTCCTGTGAAATATTTTGTACTAGATTGTGTACATTACATGATTAGAAATTCACACACACTGACTAGGTAGAAAAGAAGGATCGAGCCGCTGACACACAAACAGCTTAGACGGTATCATCAAGAACAATGATGGATCCAAATAACAAAAAACACTGCTTACACGTATTTCTACATAGCACTCATTTAAAGACGCATGAAAGAAATCCTGTTTTGTTGTTTATATGTATTTTGAATGTAAATCTACAACATTTCCAGTGATCTTTGATGTGTTTTCCAGTTGTACCGTCTTTACAGTTTTACCACAATAACCAGTTCCATCACTTTTCCCATAACACACAAGTCCTTTTGACTTTACCAGCCATTTGTGTGGAGCATCTGATGGCTACCTTTTGTGAATTTATGTTTTGGTTGATGTTCGTTTGTCATCCAGAGTAATGAGTCATTCATTCAAAGTCCTACTTCACTGTTTGTGTACATTATTCTTTATGACACTTCAATATTCACTACAATATATTACAATAAATACAATAAATTGTTACAATAAAGTGTTAAGAGCGGTTATTATTGTGTGTGTGTGGGGGGGGGGTGGACAACATGGATGCTGCTGCTGACTGGCTACAGCTGCTAAAGGAGAACCCTATGGGGGGCTTAATACCCCTCTAGCTAAAGCTTTACAGTGATCATAGCTAAGTCACACTTATCAGTCCCACAAAGGGGACATTTCACCTCCAGGTTTTAACCCATCTGTGCAGTAAAACACCCACATACAAACTAGCGAATGCACACACACTAGGGGGCAGTGAGCACATTTGCCTAAAGTGGTGGGCAGCCCTATCCACAGCTTTCATGGAGCAGTTGGGGGTTAGGTGACTTGCTCAAGGGCACTTCAATCATGTACTGTTTGCTCAGGGAATTGAACCAGCGATCTTGCAGTTACAAGGCTGGTTCCCTAACCTCCAGCACACCGCTGCCCCCTAGTGACCTTAGGCTCATCTGCTCCAGAGCATCCCATTTTATTGGCAGTATTTTCCTGTGGAGATTACAATTTACAAGCTGTGTGTGCTTATTTGAACACCTGTGTCAGTAATGGGGACACCTTAAAGTACTTGAATTCACTAATTAGTAGGGGTGTGTAGATACTTTTAGACAAACAGTGCATTTTTTTCCACCTCACAACATGCTGGAACTATTGACACCAAAAAAATGGAATTGTGCTTTTCCCAGTGGCCATTGATCCAGTATCGTTTCTAGTTTTATGATTTTTTTGTTATCTGCTAAAGACTGATAGCAGCAAGACCTAAAGGTACGCAAAGCTGTTCTCCCTTGTTTTTGGTAACAGATACTTCAGAAGACTTGAAGGATGTTGTGCATTCTTCACTTTCCTAGTGAAGAAAACTTCAGTGAACAATAAAATTCCAGCTGAGATTAGCCTTTGTTTTCAGTTTATCCAGCTGGACTGTACAAAACCTTATGCTGGTCAACCAGTTGTTATACTTTCATTTGAGTTTGATGGTTCAGCATAAGGGTGGTGAACTCCAGTCCTGGAGGTCCAGAGTTCAGCACAATTTGGTGGTTCTCCTGCTCAAACACAACTCAGACACTTCAGCTAAAATTCAGGTTTAGCAGGTGTGTGAAAAGCATGAATATCACCACACTCTACTGGACACCGGCCCTCTAGGAACATAGTTTGCCACCCATCATTTAGCTGGTCTGCCTGCATGACCAAGCTGATAACGATGCAGCTTGACTGGCCAACCACTTTGGTCATGCTGGTCTATCAAAGATGGTCATTCTGGATGACCAGCTAAACCATCAAACCCAAATGAAAATATACACTATATTGCCAGAAGTATTTGCTGGTCTGCCTTCACACGCATATGAAGTTGAGTGACATCCCATTCTTAATCCATAGGGTTTAATATGATGTCGGCCCACCCTTTGCAGCTGTAACAGCTTCAACTCTTCTGGGAAGGCTTTCCACAAGGGTAAGGAGTGTGTTTATGGGAATTTTTGACCGTTCTTCCAGAAGCACATTTGTGAGGCCAGACACTGATATTGGATGAGAAGGCCTGGCTCACAGTCTCCGCTCTAATTCATCCCAAAGGTATTCTATCGGGTTGAGGTCAGGACTCTGAGCAGACCAGTCAAGTTCTTCCACACCAAACTCGCTCATCCATGTCTTTATGGACCTTGCTTTGTGCACTGGTGCGCAGTCATGATGAAACAGGAAGGGGCCGTCCCCAAACTGTTCCCACAAAGTTGGGAGCATGAAATTGTCCAAAATCTCTTGGTACTGAAGCATTAAGGAGTTCCTTTCACTGGAACTAAGGGGCCGAACCCAACTCCTGAAAAATAACCCCACACCATAATCCCCCCTCCACCAAACTTTACACTTGGCACAGGCAGTCAGACAAGTACTGTTCTCCTGGCAACCGTCAAACCCAGACTCATGCATCGCATTGTTAGACGGAGAAGCGTGATTGGTCACTCCAGAGAACACATCTCCACTGCTGTAGAGTCCAGTGGCGGCGCTTTACACCACTGCATTCCACGCTTTGCATTGCGATTGGTGATGTAAGGCTTGGATGCAGCTGCTTGGCCATCGAAACCCAGTCCATGAAGCTCTCTACACTGTTCTTCAGCTGATCTGAAGGCCACATGAAGGAGGTCTGTATTGATTGACTCTGTAGAAAGTTGGTGACCTCTGCGCACTATGCCCCTCAGCATCCGCTGACCCCACTCTGTCATTTTATGTAGCCGACCACTTCGTGGCTGAGTTGCTGTCGTTCCCAATCACTTCCACTTTGTTATAATACCACTGACAGTTGACTGTGGAATATTTAGTAGTGAGGAAATTTCATGACTTGACTTGTTGCACAGGTGGCGTCTGATCACGGTACCACGCTGGAATTCACTGAGCTCCTGAGAGCGACCCATTCTTTCACTAATGTTTGTAGAAGCAGTCTGCAGGACTAGGGGCCTGGTTTTATATACCTGTGGAAGTGATTGGAACACCTGAATTCAATGAACCAGATGGGTGAGTAAATACTTTTGGCAATATATTGTACATTAAGCTGGTCTACTAGCCTGAGCTGGCAAAGCTGTTTCTGGCAAGTACATGACCAATAAATGTACCAGAATTATAACCAGAATAGTATGTTGATGAAATGAATGCTGTTTTAAAGAATTATTACTTTATAAAGGGTTTGCTAAAGTGAGCACTTATTCTAGTCTTCACACTTAAGAGAGAAAAATATAAGCTTTTTATATAATAATACAAAGCTTTTTTAATATAATAATATCCTTTAGAGTAGTTATTATGACTTTTATGTAGGTGTACAATAAACTAGAGGTAGTCAGTTCCTGTTGGTTCTCTTTTGTGTTGGTTCATGTTTTTGGTTGTGCAGTGGAAAGATGACCATAATGTGAAGCTTGTGGAAACAGGTTTTAAATCCATTCGGTGCTTTGATGCTGTAATACCTTCTTCCACACACTAGAGGGCAGACTAGAACTGTTGGTGTTCAGAGTGGACTGGGCCTTGTGTTTCTGCTCTGGCTTTATTGCATCAGCGGTCAATGCATACCTGGTTGACAGACAGAGGTCAGCAGAGTAGCTTAAACCCGCACTGAAAGAGAAGTATTGTTTCTTCAATTAAATAATGACTTAAGTAGAAACAGATTTAGCTCAACAACTTCAGGAAAAAGTACCAAGTAAATACAAACAACTTGAGTACTGAGGTTTCCATACAGCTTATTTGGAATGCGCCGCATCAACAGATGAGATTGACATATCATTTGAAAATATTTAAATAAGTAAAAGTTTACTAAAGTACACATGACAGAGTAAATGTAACTAGTTACTACCCACCTCTTACCTGCCCACTGATAGGTCACGATGTGTTCGGGTATAATGGTAGGAGACGATGCCCCCATGGCTCCACCTTCAGCGATGATACCACATTTCGTCTTGGCCTTACTTCTGTTCCACCTCCACAGGGCCCACTGCAATACTTTCTGCATCACTTCAGCGCTTTGGGTTGCGACAGGATCTCATACCTGCAGTCTTAAGAACCTGAAGCTTTGCTCCTCCCTCTTAACCGGTTCCCTACGGTCATTCTCAGCCCTCGACCACCCCTGCCCTGTTCGTTTTACTGTTTCTCCTTTATTCCTTGTAAACCCATTCTACAACCCCATTTCCAAAAAAGTTTGGATGCTGTGTAAAGTGTAAATAAAAACAAAATGCAATGCTGTGCAAATCATTTAAACCCCATATTTAATTGAAAATAGTACAAAAACAAAATATCAAATGTTGAAACTGAGAAATTTCATTGTTTTTGAAAACTATATGTCCATTTTTATTTGATGCCAGCAACACGTCCTGTCCAAGTTGGGACAGCAGCAAAAAAACAAAAAAAAACAAACACCTGGTGGTTAATTGGCAGCAGGTCAGTAGCATGATTGGGTATAAAAAAGCATCTCAGAGAGGCGGAGTCTTTCAGAAGTATAGATGAGGAGAGGTTCACCACTCTGTGAAAGACTGCACCACCAAATAGTGCAACAATTCAAGAACAGTTAAGTTTTAAGTTTCTCAACTTAAAATAGCAAATAACTTTTGCTTTTCATCATCTACGGGTCCCCAGGTGGTGCTGCATTAAAAACAAACAAACATATATATACACAATTTACATAAAGTCAAAAATAAGTGACACAGGGGTAGAGAAAATGGGCCTTATCAGCTGTGCAAGACCTGGTACCCCACCAAAATCTTTGAAAATCAAGCTCCACTCTGGGAGAAAATCGAAATCCACAGGTGTTTCTGTCCATCCTTCCACTATGAGAAGACGACTCAGCGCTGTGGGTCTGAAAGGATGTGTAGCTGTTAAGATGAACCTTACTGAGAAAAGGAGAAAGATGAACATTTGCACATTAAGCAAAGAAGAGGCTGGTGTTCCTCGAACAATGGACTGACCACCCACGTCCAGACCTCAACATCACCCTTAGAGAATTCCCAAAGACTTCTGTCAATAAATTTCTGTAACATGTCTGTAAATTTTATTTCATTTTATGTCACAGATGCATCATGCCTGCATCATGTAAGTATTCTAGCAATAACTTTATTACATGGTTAAGTTTTAGTTAAAATGGTTAAAATTTTGCAAAACCAAAAATGAAGTTTCCAGATATGTCACTGAATCAAATATGTCAAATATGTCTGACGTCTATTAAAATGATCATAAGCACAAAACACTGAAGGTAAACAGTTTCCATCAGGGAGAACCGAGTGGCTCTGAAATCACTTTTTACACACAAGCAAAGTTTCAGTTTAAGATTTATTTACAACTTAGTTCCAAGTTTAAGTTTAATAAAAACTGGCTTTAAACTCAGGATCACAGATGAGTTTCCTTTACTATGTTGATCTGTAGGTCTCTGTTCATAAACATAAACCAGCCCAAACTAATTTACTATAAAATGAAATGGTGTTTGTATAAATTCAGAAAAAAGCCGCGTCAGTCACGACTGCATATGTGGACATATTTCTATATTGTGCTCTATTTACACAAAGTTAGGTTAGTTCATCATTTATGTTGAACAGACTCTCCCAAAATTTTACGCTGCTGCTCTGATGTTGAACCGTGTGCTGCACTGGGTCGGTATGACCAACAGGTCAAAACAAGCTCTAAACAAAGTGACCGCTGTGCCCTGATTGGTGCTCTTGCTTTGCGCTTCTTACATTTTGACAGAAACCAAAAGGAACGACAGATTTCTCAAAATGTAGTGGAGGAAAAAGTCAGATATTAGACTTTGAAATGTAGTGGAGTGAAAGTAAAAAGTCGCCCAAAAAACAGATACATGAAAAAACTACTTAAGTACATTTACTTAGTTACTGTCCACAACCGAGTCCAAGTAAATCCTACAGTATGCAAGAGCTGTTATAGATTGGGACTACTGTTGTGGAGCATACTGTAGCTCTTCCTGGTTGAACTTATCAGCCAGTCGTCCATCAAGCCAGGTGGAAACGAATGGCTTACACCAACAGAAGAGTTCCCTCTAACACAGCCCTGAAACTAATGTGGTTTGGTGCAATAAAACGTATCATAATATACTATCCACAGAATAAAATCCCTAGTCTTACATTAACAACTGCAGAGTACATTCTATATGAGGCTACTCTGAACCAAAGCACTTCTACTAATGTAACAAAGGTCATTTAACACGAATGCTTTTATTGGCAGTTTATTGTATTCCCCACCAAATTAATGGGTCATAATGATTACCATTGCAGATATTTCAGGCCGCTGCCATCCGTTTGGTTAGATGCATTTTTTAGTTGTCATGAAATGTTCAGGTGGCCCTCGGTAGGTGCCCTGCTCTAGAAATAAACAGGAGCAACTCAGGGGAGACCAGCACATAAAAGGCAGCAGAAAATCCAGGTCTTCCATGAATATTTGATTCCCTCGGAGCACCGGGTACGGCTTGTGGAAGCTGCGAGATTCTGCCAGACACAGCACAAACACACAGACGAGACGACAACTGCCCGGCCATAATGCCACCTACGCCATGATCCAATGGACGGTCGTGACAATCTGGTAGGGCTTCAAATTAGTGCAAATGAGTCCTTTCCATGTTCCAGTTTGCATCCTGTTTGAAAGAGTTGCTGTGTTCTCAGCAGAGACCATCACCAGACACATGCTACACTTTACTGAAATGATGATGCATAAATCAAGCTGCGTTTACTGAGCGATAGTGAGATGAAAGCTCCAATAACAATGCAACCATATTATTGTTTTGTTGCCATGTTACTCCTCATCTGTTGGTTTCAATCCTAGCTTTTTTGAAATAAAAGACTATGCTATGGCAAAGCCTGTTTAGAAGTTTTGAAGTGTATAATAAGAATAGGAATAAGAATAAGACTGAATTTATTTACTGTGCACTTTTCACACTGGTAGCAGTTTAAAGTGCTTTCCAAAAAAAATCACTAAGCCCTAAATTAAGGAGATATGTTCAAATGTTTCTTAAAAGTGTGTTCTGAGCTTGACTGTCCAGCAAGACGTGAAACTGAATTCCAAAGCGCAGAACCACAAGAACAGAACGAGGCCTCCTAAAGTTTTCTGTATTTTACACAAGGTATGTGACATCAATAATCATGATTTTTAAACTAGAAAATATCCCTAGAAAAATGATCACTCACCCAACCAAATCACTGAATTCAGGTGTTCCAGTTCAGGTGCATAAAACCAATCTCCTAGGCCTGCAGACTGCTTCTACAAACATTAGTGAAAGAATGGGTCGCTCTCAGGAGCTCAGTGAATTCCAGCGTGGTACCGTGATCGGACGCCACCTGTGCAACAAGTCCAGTTGAAGCAATTGGGAACGACAGCAACTCAGCCACGAAGTGGTCGGCCACATAAAATGACAGAGTGGGGTCAGTGGATGCTGAGGCGCATAGTGTGCAGAGGTCGCCAATTTCTGCAAAATCAATCACTACAGATATCCAAACTTCATGTGGCCTTCAGATCAGCTCAAGATCAACATAGAGAGCTTCATGGAATGGGTTTCCAAGCACAATGCAAAGTGTGGAATGCAGTGGTGTAAAAGAGCCGCCACTGGACATGGGATGTGCACTCAAGTTCATATGTATGTGAAGGCAGATGAGCAAATACATCTTATGTCTTATGCACATTTACCAGCCTGCTTAATTTTAAGAGGTTGGAAAATAGTCATAAAAATGAATTATGACTGTTTTTGTTATATAAACCAGTGATGTAGGCAAAAATCCAATTTTGAGTAAGCCTGTGAAAAGCTGAATAAGCCAACTTGGTACATACATTTTCCAAATATTCTATGTCCTGCAAAGTCATAACATCTGGCTATATACTAAATCACTACCATAACCTCTAGCTCTTCCAACGCTTCCGCCCTGATACAGGACAGCAGCAAGACTGAGTCAACTGGCATCAACCAGAACGCTGAATAGACGTAAATCTAACTTCACTTCTCTAATCAACAGCACCCCTCAGTATAAAGCATGTGCCAACACACAGGCACAACTTTTGCTCAATGAAGACGACACAATTAATAAAGTTAAAATCAGACAAAAACAACACAGCACACTTACACCTAGGGTAAGACATGCTGCTACGGCAGGACCATTTATGTCTTTTCTGATTTATTTTTGGTTTTGGAAACGGGAAAAAATGTTACAAACTATATACTATAGCAGAGATGGGATCTCACGCATTCTAAACATCCTCATATTACCCAGGTCTTGCGATCTTTTGAATGCAGCTGGAGCATCAAATTCACACCCCTGCTCCAGGGCTGTGACTGTGATAAACATTTAGTGAGGTCCATTTTTTCCCTCATGTTGTGAATAAAGTACCTGAGGTCATGTGTAGGACACCTGCTTTATGTTGAAAGGTGATATTTTAACAGCAAGAGTGTTTACATATACTTAATAATCTGATAACTGCAGAAAATCTGATTTTGTCAGAAATCCTTTCAACACATTTACATGCACTTGAGTAATCAGATAATGAGGAAACTCCTGGTCTACATGAGTCAGGGTATAATCGGATTTCTGCTTTGCAACCAGCCAATAAGCTCATAGAAGAAGACATGATTTAAACGTAACATAAAACTCAAATTTTTAACACTGAGTCACTTTCATGGAAAATACGAACATACATCATATAGAACATAACAAATAGTTGAATTTTGTCAAGCATGCGGTCGGCTTTGCTCTAAAAGTGTTTTGTTGCCATCTCATGGGTGCTGTGTTTAACAATGCTTGCTATTTCAGGGACAGTGTTCTGTTTTTGCACAGACACAGACTGAGAAAAATGAAAGAAATCAGAGTACGAGTATACTTACACTGAAACACAATTTCTGGGCTAAAATCCAGCTTAATTGGATTATTTTTTTTATCTGATTTCTAGACCTTACTCCAGTCTAAGAATTTGGATTTTGCTATTTACATGATCAATAGAATAATCAAATACCTCCCAAAATCTAATCATGACCAGATTATTAAGTGCACGTAAACACACTCAATTATTTTATTTCGTTTACCTCTTTCTAGCTCTCTGACCCATATGAAAAGCCATATCTACCAAACCTAACAGGAAAGGCAGGCTACGAACACAGTTCACAAGACAAAATACAGCCCAATGTACCTACTGATTTCTGAATTACATTATAATAGTTGTAGTATAATTTGATTTGTCAACACAACACAGCAACTTTGAACTACCATTCATTTCTTATTTGATCGCTTCTTTAACTCTACTTCCAGTAATTACTGACATTACAAGCTCCTTAATTGGCTAGAGTTAAACACACTGGTTCGTAATCTGTTCATTTCCCCCCAAAACTCTCACATTTATATCATAACCATATTACAGAAACAGCACTCAAAGAAAACTAATCAGATTTCATTCCTCTTAAAATATGCAGCTTAATAAATATTTTTTCCTTATTTAATTGGACAGGCCTGTGATCAGTCTCAGTAGGCCCAAGCATATCCAGGCCTACCCGTGGCTACATCCCTACCGAAACATCATAAATATACTTATAATAGAAACGGCCTGAGAAATGAAATACATTGTGAAAAAAATGTGCTAGATCTTCTTCAGCGACGCCTTATGCCTTTAAATGAAGAGGATAAATATTCCCCCCTTAGGCAAAGCTTGTAAGTACACAGGCGAAGGGCTTGAAGCCTAGTCTCTGCAGAGGAGTCTTTGTGAGACACGAGAAGATCAACTTTGAGTTTCACTGTGCTTTCATCTTCCTCAGCATAAGAGTTTTAACATCATCCCTACACTCATCCTTAACAATCAGCCCCTTCATTTCCACATCAGCGAGCACAGACACAGCTGAAACTGAGACGACACTCAGGTGAAACAGATGCGAGACTTAAGACTAATCTAGCTGCTTTCTCAAGGCGCTGGAGTGCAAACACAACATTCAGCAGCATCAGTGCAGAATGTACTGGAAGCCCCCATGCAATCAGAGACTGTGGACAACCTAGTACAGGGGTTTAAATCTGGGTTCTGGATTTTGTAATCACTGCTAGGTGTGGGTGCCACTGCTAGTGACATGAGGCGGCCTATAGGTCAATAGTTCAGTTAACTCAGTGGTATCAATAGGATCTTCTGGGCCCCAGTGCAAAATGTAATGTGTGATTATTGTTGTATCTCAAAGAAGTGTAAGAAGATTTCTAACAATGTTTCAAAATTCCTGCATTATAAAATGGTTAGGAAGTAAGCAAAGCCAATCAGAGTAGTTTGATGGGAAATGCTGCTCTAGAGGAACTTTCCAAATCAGAATTGTTTACAGTGACGACTGAGGAATTTAATCTCTTATAAGAACTAACCTAACTTTGTGTAAATAGAGCACAATATAGAAATATGTCCACATATGCAGTCGTGACTGACGCGGCTTTTTTCTGAATTTATACAAACACCATTTAATTTTATAGTAAATTAGTTTGGGCTGGTTTATGTTTATGAACAGAGACCTACAGATCAATATAGTAAAGGAAACTCATTTGAGATCCTGAGTTTAAATCCAGTTTTTATTAAACTTAAACTTGGAACTAAGTTGCAAATAAATCTGAAACTGAAACCATCTAAGTAGTACCTGCTCTGTGAGGGTCCATGGGTGTCCTGACCACTGAAGAACAGGGTAAAAGGGGCTAACAAAGTATCAGAGAAACAGATGGACTACAGTCTGTAACTGTAGAACTACAAAGTGCACCTATAGAGTAAATGGAGCTGATAAAATGGACAATGAGCATAGAAACAAGGAGGTGGTCATAATGTCAGGCCTGATCATGTGTATATGTCTTATATATGTCTTACCTGTAATGACTCGATGCACTGAAGTAACGTCTGTACAGGCATCTGAACATAATTGCTACATAATTTATGGTGGAACAGGAAATGAAGCTATAGAGTCTCTAACCCTGAAAAACAGCCCCAGCCCATTATCCCTCCTCCACCAACGTTTAATGTTGGCACAGTACATTTAAGTAGGTAGCGTTCTCCTGGCATCCACCAAAACCAAATTCATCAATCAGACTGCCAGCAAGTGCCAGGTGATGCCAACCAAGAGGGAGTGTCTACTGTGAGGAGTGATACAGATGGCAGTGCTTGAACAAATCAACATTGAAGACAGTAAAAATATATTCTTATTTATGATGTATCTACAGTCCAAATGCGTAAGGAAATATTTATCAAGCACGTTGGCTGCATATAATATGACAGTAGCTAGATGAGCACAAAACAGACACAGAAGATGGAGAAACAGTCAGCAAAGCTTACCTCAGTGTCACGTCTTATCTGTAGAAATTTAGTTGGAACAGCTGTAGTTAGCTGCAAGATACTTTCCGTTGACTGCTGTAAGCTGAACCAGCTTACAATACAGGCCAAAGCTGTCTCTTCTTCCTGAGGAAGAAGGACCAAGCTCCTATGGACTCTGCCAGTCTGTTGTAGCAAGTGCTCTATTCTATGCTGTTGTGTGCTGGGGCAGCAGCATTAACAAAAGTGCTCTGAACAAAATCAACAAACTTATTAGGATGGCTGGCTCTGCTGTAGGAGTCAAGCTGGACTCTTTGGACATTGTAGCAGAACAGAGGATGCTCAACAAGCTGCTAGCCATCTTGGACAACACCTCACGCCCTCTGCGTGCTACACTGGATGAACAGAGAAGCACATTCAGTGGCGTCTGTTAGAGCTGTGCTGTGTGAAAGAGGCTGTGTGAGATCTTTCTAACCTACTGCTATAAGGCTCTACAACAATTCTCCTTACTGCAGAGACGGTACTGATCTCCTGCTGTCTGAACTGCGCTGAACCACATCACTGCATCTCCTCTGATTAATACACACTGTTCAATATCACAACTATTACTGTAATGACACTTTTCACCATGCACTTTACACAACAATATTGATGCAACTCAAAGCTAGTCATGTCTTTAATATGTGCTGTTAGATGACCTCATTTACTGTCTGTAAATACAGTGACTGTGTCTCATACACCAGTGAATACGCCTGTCATACGCCTGTCTCATGCGTCATGTAAAAAGATAAACTTTTATGCTTTATTTTATGTCTCTTGCACTTTAACTTCTGTCTAGATTTTTTCTGCATAGTTTATGTAAGTTTATGTGTGATTATATGTGTTGCTACTAAAACACTGCAATTTCCCTCCAGGATCAATAAAGTTCTATCTATCTATCTATCTATCTATCTATCTATCTATCTATCTATCTATCTATCTATCTATCTATCTATCTATCTATCTATCTATCTATCTATCCATCCATCCATCCATCCATCCATCCAATCTATCTCTTCACTGAATGTCAGTCTTGCTAGCTTGCGGTTTATTGCCAAATGCCACAGCTCGTATGTGATCCATCAAAAGGGAATTAGGGGTAAAATGCTGGACAAGATTTTGCTTATATTTACCTCAATGGAGTTCATGAAAGTCCAGCGTTTCTTAGCAAGGTTAGCTTAATGTCTCCTGTTGTAAACCAAATACTTCATCTAGCTCAGGGGCCGGCAACTTGTGGCTCGGAGACGCATGTGGTTCTTTTGCTGCCGTGTTGCGGTTCCACAGAAGAATTTGTTTGATTTGTAGGTAAAAATAAAATAAACCTCCTTTACAGTAAAATAAAGCTCTGCTGATCCTTCAACACAGTTCAACAGTAAATGGTCTTAAACGCTGGAGTTAATGTAGAACTGCTAATTCACCCTGAAGAGTGGTGTGCAGACTCGCCTAGCTAGTAGCTACAAAAAGGCAAAGAGAGAGATTTAAGACTGATAATTTGGAGATGATTGGACTTGTTTCCATTTATAATCACTCCAGCTGGTTTCCCGATACATTTAATCTGAAAAGTCAAGGTTGAACAGTTTCAGTTCCACCTTAAATGGTGCTGCAGTTACATTTAAGGTGGAACAGAAAAATCAGAACAGGAAGCTGGCAAATGAGAAGCAACTTCAGCCTCGTAAAAAGGGGAACATTCAGAGACATTTTAGAAGTAAGAGTTACACTTTAACAGAAAAGTTTCCTGCTGGAGATGCGAGAAAAGCAGGAATGAACTAAAACTTAAAGTAGAGTAAAGTAAGTCTGTTTTCATTTATATTTTAGCCTACACTAGTACATCAGCACATACTGAGACACATTTACCGCCAAGATGATAAAATGGACATAAAATGTTGTGGCTCCCAAGGTGGTTTGATGTTTGTTGAAAAGACAAAATGGCTCTTCTTAACATTTGGGTTGCTGCCCTCTGATCTAGGGTGAGTGAGGCTCAGTTTGCATCTTCACATATCAGAAAAAGGCATATACATAAAGGACCTGGTGGAGCCTCAGTATTGCTTAAACCAAAACACAGCCACGCAACTCTTCTAATGTCTGCACGTTTTACTAGTATGCCAAGAAAGAGTATCTACACAAAAATAATGAACACTGTCTTTATATTCTACAAGACACACGTTAGGCAGTGCAAAACAACAAAAAAATAAGAATAAATAAAACACAACAAATAAACAAACATCATTTGACTGCACCTTAGCAGGTAAGGGAATTCTGCTCTGCAGAAATGCATGAGCTGTTATCAAATGTGCCAGTCTTACACGCTTCATCTACAATATGCGCATATTCATACGTGTTAATTAACGCTTAACTGCGAGAACGCTCCCACCGAACAGCCGCAGCCTAAAACAAAAGGGCTTCCAGACACAATATTTCTTAGACAAAGGCTTTTAATGAAAATTTAACCTGTTTTCATATAAAAAGAAAATGTACATCATCATAATATTTATAGCTTCAACATAGCAGGCAGTAGAAAATAGTTTACAATGAAAATATTCATAGCATTCAAATGCATACCTCTAATAAATTCAGACTTAAACATTCCTTTACAGAATCGATTCACTATGGTCTCTATGGCCTTATTTTTGGCTGTTTTGGTTAATGTTGCGCGCTACAAGTGTTTTCACGTTGTGTTTTCTCCAGAAATGTGTCGGTTCGGTCGAAGCTGCATAACTGATTGTTAACGGAGATGGTCGGTGTTCTAGGAATCTTTGCTGCATGTTGCAAAAAAACGCTGCATTAGTGGAAGACATGTTTATTAGTGTTATTTTATGGCCATATGCACTGCAGTACCTTTATCAGGTTCTCTGTAACGTGCTAGTTATCAGAGTAATGCCTCTGCTATTCATTTTTGAAAGGAAAAATCTCAGGTAGTAGATCCTTCAGCAGTGAAAACAATATTCATAGCATGTGCATCCAAAACAGAATAAAAAACTGTACAACAAACTAAGTAGTTCTGAAGTTCTTTCTCTCCTTTTTTCTCCACTTCTGTCTTAGTTTGGTTCCTCCTTCTTTTGTTCTTTCTCTCTCCTGTTCAGAGACCACGACAAGCACATAAACAGATCGTGTGTACAGCTCATCTGGCACGCTCCGGGTAAGCGGCGGACCTGTTTTTTTGTTTACTGCTGTTTTTTTCCCCCCTCTTTCCTCACAGCAGTCTTTGAAGAGCACTGAAGCAACCGAGAGCAAGAAGAAATACAGACTCGCTGCAGATAAGTTATGTAACCCAATTGAGGCAGTTCATTGAATTAACAACCTGCAGTGACTGAGCGTCTGCACGGCAGTCAGTGACAAGGAGGAAACAGAGCTGGAGGGGTAAGAGATCAAGAAAGGCTGTGCAGAAACAGGCCACGAAAGAACAGAGGCAGGATTAGCCAACAAGGTAGAGCCAAAAATAGCCCTGAAAATAAGAGGACCCTTCTACCGAACCAGTTCAAACTGCAGTCCTACATTAAAACAACTATTTCAGAAACAATAAAGCATTCAGAGCTTACATATTCACCACATTTGCAAGGGTTATATTATAATCCATTGAAACTCAGGGCAATAATTGAGATAGTAATAAGTTACATATATGCAGGATCATCATAGAATTTTAGTCCATTGGCAGAGTCTTAGTTTAGACACACCCAGACATTAAGAGCAGCAGGCAAGGCTGCATCCCTGCCCATCATGGCCACATGGTGAGCAGTTAGATCGCACTGTTTTAAAGTAAACTGGTGTGTAACATTAAGAATTGTCACTACTGAAACACACATTTTCAGCAATAAAGTCTGAGAAAAAGTGTGTTTGAATGAAACAAATAAGATTTTATGTTTGTATAGCTGTTTAGCTGTGTTTGCTACTCATGTACTGGGTAGTGTTTTGAGCCAAACCAGTCATCATCAAAACATTTGGTAAAGTTTCAGAAGTGTTATGATTGTTTTGCACCAAAATGGAATGTCCAATCATTTTTTTCCATAAAATAAACACAATTAACCCACTAAAATCCCAGGCTTATTACATACTAAGGCTTATTATTCAATATCTACAGCAGCTTTAATGCAAACTGGCTGGGCTCCTCTTTCTATACCTTTTAAGCTATAAAACTTTGGGCCTGCCGGTGGGCCCTGGCCATTTAAAGGGTTAAGGTATAGGGTCACATAAAGAAAAAAGGATTTTAGTATAAAGTTCAGGTCAGTTAAAAGTTCGCAATGGATTTTCAACTCTGACTTTGAACCAATTCGGTAGAATGATCCATACAGCAAAACTCCTGGATGCTTTTTGACAAGCATCCTCCCATTTTATCTTCCAAGAGCAAAATCTTTGGCACTGTAGTCTGACTCAAGCTTTCTTGCACAAAGAGGCAATGGATGTGATCTTAATGTGACCGCCCTTCCCCTAAAACAGATGCCATACAAATGGCATTGTACCTTATGTTGGGACTGAATTTAAGAGAGAAAAAAAACAACCTATGAGAATGATCTAAAGTGAACAATCACAGAGCATTTCAAACACTCCAAAACACTTTATTAGAAAAAAAAAAAAACTAGGAAGGCTTTAAAAATAGGAATGTGGAATGAAATCGGTAAGATAGTGAATAAGTAAGTAAATAAATAATTACACTCTCATTCAAAAGTTTGGAATCAATGTTTTACATAATGTAAAAGTAGTTTAGTTGTAGATGTTCGCACACAATAATTTTTCTTTTTATCTTGTTCCACTTTACATGTTTCGAATAATTAACTTCTTATTCTCCAGGGTGTATTTTGGTTTGTCCATCTGAATTTACGTGACCAAATCATAAGGCAAATTATTCAGTAACTGTGTGAAATAAACGCAAATTTTTATTTATTTATTTTTAAAGGTTCCCCTCAAATTAACAGAACACGTGTTTTATGATCTACTCATATCACTATATGCTTACAATTTACTGCTGAAAGCCAAAAATCTCAGATGCTCTTTGCATTATTTTATAAATGTTTACTGTTTATAGTTTATAGCCCAGATTTGGGGAAAAACGGCTCGACTTTCAGTAGAAAAACAAACTGAGTTCAGCTTCTTTTATTATAAGGGTTTAAAATGACATCACCGTCTATTTGACTGGAAAGAAGAGTTACAGCCTCACACGACACCCAGCTTCTGAATGTAGCTTATGAAATATGAAAGTTATGAAGAATATGACGAAGCGCGTTTTGGAACCACCAGAGGTCCCAAGGAGTTTAAGAGGTTAACAGGAAGCTGTAAAGACTGAAGAAATGTCGGATGTGAATAAAGAACAGAACTGTATAAGTTTCTAACATGAGAAAGCTGCCCAGAATGAAGTCACATAATACATACATAATGCAGTTAATATCCAGAATTCATCATATTTCAAAAATGGAGATCAAATCTCAAGACAGGTGACTTTAAAATAAAAAAATAATGTAAAGTGATAATTACAGTAGATTATTTATCAAATATTTATCATGTTATCACTAAATTCTTGAAATGCTGAATGAAATATTGAACCTAAAAATACATTTTTGGTTACCATTTTGTAATATTTAAGTCCACATTGAATAAGGTACTGTTGTATGTAAAATAACAAAAAGTGTCAATATGGCAAGTGATTCCAAACTTTGAATGGTCATGTAAATACGGTTGTATTCAACAGTTTGGGCACCCCTTTGTCAAACGTTCTGAAAGCTCTGTTAATTTTCTAAGTGAAAATATTTTAATAAAATATCTTATTTTTTCCAAAATGTTCAACTCAGCAAACAAATAAAAATTGTGCACTAAAATCTTCAGAAAAAAATGTTACGTTTATGTTTTCTGTAGAGCATCTAATTTGCAGTTAGAAAATCAACAAAGCATTTGATTTGATCAGGGGTGTTCAAACTTTTGACTGCACACAAACACTACGTAGCAAAAAATGAGAAATGTCCGTTAGTCTCTCTTTCTTACTGTAATTGAGAGCAGTAGAAGAATTTTTAATTTTTCAATAGAGTGAAATGTATAGACTATTTTTTCTCCCAATTTTTGTTATGGATAATTCCACCTGCTAGATAAACTTCTTAATCAGAACATGCTGCCAGGGTAAAGGCCAGCACACGCTTCCTCCGGGACATGTGACAGCTTCTTAAACTGCTGCTAACACAATGTCTCTGGACAGCTCAACACGCTTGGAGGAGAACACTAACTGCCAGGGGCATCTATCCCAGTTCTAGGGGGGGCTTTAGTGAACTGGAGGAGGCACTGCTGCTGTTCTAATCCACCGCTGCCTTGGCGATGAATTAACATTAGCCAACTACTTTTTAGAATTTTAAGAAACTTCAGATAGTTACAGTGTAACCAAGTGAAAGAGATACAAATAGGCTCACTGACGGCTCTTTAGGTTCTTGGTTTTCATCACATCATTAGTAGCCACAGACTGCTGTTTCCAGTAAGACAATGTCAGTGAAAAGGTCACACAGTGTTAATCATTACACAGTTTTATATCCCTCAGGTCCTGAACCTGCAAATGGACAGAGGGAATTTCATGAAGAGAGACGACGGCTCTGCTTAAAGCCTGACACGTGAGGCAATTTTTCCTGTTAAAACAAAAAATTGAACAGATTGATGTCTCATGAATCCTTAAATTCTTATAAACCAGGGGCTGTATTGCAGAAACATCATATCTTCTTGTCAGGTCAAGATAAGATTTTTCACAAATTCGTATTACTGAAGCAAATCTGATCTTAATTAAGAATCTTGTCTTATCTTACAGCATCTTTTCTCATCTCAAGTCAGGAATATTAACTTACTCGACTGAAGTTGACAATCAACTGTCGTGTCTGTTGCCTAGCAACTGACCATACGCGCACAGCTGAAACATAAACATGTAATCAAGCTAGTTAGCCAGATAGCTAACGTTAGTTATCGTTACGGAGGTAAAACAGGTCAAATAAAACTAAAGCGTGATAAACTGAGAATTAATAATGTCGTATCAGCACTTCGTGCTATTTATCAGAGTTGCTGCTCCACAGTTTCAGTCTCCATTTCCCAAACACTTTAGCCACGCATGCTAATGTTATTCCTCCTAATAAACACACACACGTTTAGCTCTATCTCCTCATTATTCACCACCATCACTGTAATATTTTATCTAATGAGTTTTTATCAAACATTATACAACAGCTAGTTCTGGCCATGCAGGCTAATTGGTTGAGAAGCGTTCTAACTGTGCTGCTAAGCAACGACTTTGACAGCTGTAGGAGATGCTCAAGCCATTTGAACGTTTTTACTTCTTACTTTGCCACAAACAGAAAATGGACACTTTTAAGAACACATCTGAGCGACAGCCGATTTGGTCAGACTCTGAAGATGAGACGACACTAAATTCCCAAACTGTCGTCACCACTGAGCAGCTTTTCAGTCGGCAGCTGTGACAGAAGAATAGCTAAACAACCTGGAATCAGCCAGAAATGAACCCAACACCATTCGCCAAATGTATCTGATCTTCAGAGTATGACCAAATCAGACTGAGCCTTAAAACTGATTCAATGTAAATAAATGTAGCATCATTATGCCGGTTATAGTGAACTATGCTCCCTGTAATGGCACAAAATGATAGAAATATGGTTAAAACGGAAGTTGAAACTCCTCTGATGTTGTATTAAAGTTAGGACAGTCTTTAGGACATTTAGTCTAGTTAGGACAGTTCAGTAAAACGTTTTCTTATCTAGAGTTAATGATAAGATTATGAACTTAAGAACTGTTGTGTAATAGCTACTGTCCCGAATTGAGTCCTAACTAAGTTGTCATGGTGATTAAACAGATAAGAGTTCAGATCTAAGAAGTTTCTGTAATACGGCTTCTGGTTGTAATGAAATTAATATATGGAACACAGGTGAAAAGAGGGAGAGAACGAAGCTGAAGAAGACTGAAGGGCCGAAGAGCAGGTCTCATCAGGTACTCATCCATAGCCTGTGTATTTAAATACCATGTTTAGGACCTGGAGTTTTAAGTGAGAAGAGATTGCTTGAGTACAGTACTGCTGCATGATCTGTGCCTGTGAAGATCTTGCATTCTCTCAGTGTGAACAAATAGTCATATTTTCTCATCATCAAATTTTTGCTGTCCATTCAGAACTGATATTTTAGGGTCATAAAAACCCCCTCATAAAAGTTCAGCCCCCAAAATCTCAAGTGATGCTCCTGCTAACCGCCAAATCTGCTACATCAGTTAATAGACACCCATGTTGGCAAGAGTACTGCTGAGTGATGAGGGGAGAGGGAGGTCAACCTGCCCACCCAGAGAGAGCAAGGCCAATTATGCTTGCTTGGACACCCAGATACACATGTAGCATCACTGGGGATCGATTGTGACCTCTCAATGAAATCCTCCCCTTTATCCTGTTCCCCTACATCATTCACACCTCTTGCTAGGGGTTACTTAAGTGCTCCAATGTAATGAAGACATGCCAGATGTACTGAACATTGCACCCGTCTTGCTCGGACTGCATTAGCAACGTTTAAAGTCAATGGCTTTGATCCCTCCCCGAAGCTACCACATCATCAAAGTCATCATCACAGTGTTCTAAGACCAACCACTCCACCACGCTTTGGTGCCAAACATAAAAAACTAATACACGTTATAACTTCACCATTTGTGAACTGTAAGACTGATCACACAAACAGGGGGACAGCATTTTCCAAACCAGTCACATGAAACATTGCACCGTCTTCAGAAATGAAATACTTAACATCGCACTCTAGTGCCTTAAGATAACCCTAACTATGCAAATTACTGAGTGCAATACAATATTTAACAGTGATAACATTTAAGCAAGATTATACAACCTTAAAACACAACTGATTTGAAAGTACTATGTATTGTATATAACATGGCACAAACGAAGGTAATTCCATGCATGTAGCCGATGCTGACCTAGAGGAGATTCAGACTACAGCACGACTAAGTAATCCCAAATATTACCGTCATATTAAAAGGTCTAATTGCTTGTTATTAGCCTGTTTGGACTGATCTTTGTATACCCAGTGTTTTTATGGAGCCGATGACATTCTGTGCCCCCCTATAACTGGGCTGACTATCCGTATACTGTAACCTATCGTTAAATTCAGTATTAGGTTATCAATTTGTTACATTTTGTTTAGATACAATCATTTTAAGAGTGTTTCTTGAAGACAGACATTGAAGTTAATATCCTTACAAGGTGCTTATGATGAATCACTGATACTGATAAGCACTTAAGTGTACACAAAACATGTATTCTCTACTGGTCGGTATAAACAGTAGCACTTTTTGACTCTTGGAATTTACATTTCCAGGTTTTTCTTAAACATTTTATGAGTCATAAGAATCAGAATCACTTCTGAAGTGTAAAGGCTTTTAGAGTGGAATATGGGCACTACTGTTCAAAAACAAAACACATAGACACACGTCACGGCGTGAGAAATGTAGAAGGCTGAAGATGATCGTGTTATTACTGTTTCTAATTGGACTCTTGTAATATGAAATCTAATAAAGTGAAAGAGATTTTCCAGTGCTGACTTAAAATCCGGAAGGCCAGTTAGACTCTGATAGGAGACGGAACATGCAGTGAGCTACCTGTCTTGGTCAGCTTTTTGTAGTCGTACTAACATGTGGAAAAGAAACCGAGCACAGTACGTAACTGTATTGTATTATTGCTCTGTAGTGTGAATGACCTGATCATGGAGAAATGCGCTGGTGTGTGTTGTTTGTACAGATTTATACAGATTTCTGTCCCTCAGTTTTATGAATGAGTCTCTGATAATCATATTATTTTCAAAATGAAAATAAGATATTGCGTTAAATTACCCTTGGCTTCAGTATTTAGACGAGACACTTGGACACAAACAGGTTAGAGAAATGAAAAAACAAATCTCTGTTTGTAAGACTCACAATGCACTTTGGGCTAGCCGATTTAACCTTTGTGTGGTGTTCAGGTCTGTGGGACCCATTTTCAATGTTTACCAGAAGAAAATATGATGTGATTTATTATTATTTCACCCTCAGATTCTTGGTCTCATTTTCTGTGAAGAACATATAAAATAACCCATTTTCAGTGTCTTCACTCTCTTCACCCCCCACACATTTATATTACACATGTGGTGTTGGGCTGAACCTGCGTGGAGTAAAAGTGTGGAGGTGCTGTGTCCTTCACTCTGTTCTCCTCCTACATGGCTTGCTGTTAGTGTGTGTGTGTGTGTGTGTGTGTCTGTGTGTGTATATGTGTTTACATTTATGTGTGTATATGTGTGTGTGAGGGTGGACAACATGGACAGGCTGCTGACTGGCTACAGCTGCTAAAAGAGAACTCTACGCCGGCCACTTGTGACATTTTAAACATCTGGTATTTTTTGATAAATTGTTATGGCTGTATTGATTTAAAAAACAATAATGTGGTGGGTCCAGCAAACCACTGAGTAACACACACATCAACACCACACAAGGGTTTAAATGACTCTAACCCAATTCCCTCCATAGCATCAACTGTCTTGTAATACAATTAAAGCTTCCCAGTACATTCTTTTCAGGCTACACAATAAAAGTATCTCTTACAGATAAAGAAAGGAATCTTAACGTTTGTCCTTCCCAAGAACTAATTAGTAAGCGCACGGTCTGGGGCATCATGGTACAACTGTAGGGGTGGGAAAACAATCGATTCTTACATGTCTCACAATTCTCTCTTGAAAGATTCTGAATCGATTCATAAAAACTATCAGATTGTTATTTATGCTCTACGTTTCTCCTGCTGAGAAATAAACTCATGCACCCCCAGAGACTTTACAAAGTAGGATGTTCTGGAACAGCCCAGCATGAAGGAGGGAAAAATGCAGGATCTCACTAATACGCATGTGTTTACAGTCAAAAATGTCTTGCATGTGAGGTAAAACTCCAAAACTATACTAAACATGACTGCACATAAGAGCACGGCTTTATATACGACCAGCTCAGAAGATGCTAACCAGCTAACAGGCTTATCCAGAAATATTTAAGACTCAAGGTTTAAGCTTAAACAATGACTGAAGGATTAACTGTAAACCTGCAGCATATGTGTAGTTTTGTGTTTTAATAGGAAAGATATGCCATGGAAAAAAAGTCCTCACCAGTGTTATAATCAAAATATACATCAGGCGTAACATTAGGACCACCTCTTTGTTTTTATGCTCATTGTCCATTTTATCAGCTCCACCTACTATATAGGTGGGTCCTGACCACTGAAGAACAGGGTAAAAGTGAAACAGATGGACTACAGTCTGTAATTGTAGAACTATAAAATGGACCTATATAGTAAGTGGAGCTGATAAAATGGACAGTGAGTGTAGAAACAAGGACATAATGTTATGCCTGATTGGTGTATATATGTAAATTAGTTTTAGTTTTAGTGCTAATAGTGTTGCTTGCTCATAAATGTGTTGGCATGTCAGAATGCATAATGATTGACACTGGTGTCTCCCAGGCAACTTAAACACATAAAGCCTTGATGTTACGGGGGGTAAGTAACGCGTCATTTTATTCCTATAGTTAACCTGAAGCTAACAAGCTCTCATAAATTAAGTTAATCATTTATATTAGGATCCTGTAACAGGTGGCTAATGCAAGAAAGAAGCCACATCTGGCTGTGCTACAAACAGTGGTGTAATAAACATTCATAACAGTTATAACTGTTAACAAGTTAACCTATTTGTGAGGGAGAGAAACCTGAGTAGCAGGCGTGTACGTTTTACTCACTCTGACAGGTGCTTTGGCAGATCTGACGTCATCTGTGCTAAATTTAGGACCACCCAACTCAAAAGAAGAAAACTTTTTTCAGAATTTTCAAAATCAACAGAAAAGACCGATATTATTCTTAGTTAGAAGAAAATTTTGACAAGGTAGACTGGGGCCTTAAGTGTCCTGACGGGTTAAATTTTGAATATATAATGCTTCATTGTCTCCCACAGGCATCTATAGCTGAATTCCAGAACAATTCCGCTATAATAACAAAATACATTTTTATTTCTATGTAAAACACATGGATTTAAACTTGGAACTCACTTATTCACTTGAGCACACGTGGAAGTCTTAGGTTTCTCCAACAGGTGGTGCTGCTACTGCGTTGCAGTTGTGTTTGTGAGCGTAATTGAAAGAGAAGAAACGGCCACAACTGTGCCTGTTTGCAGTTCCAACTTTCAAAACAGTCCTGAAAAGCTCTTATATTCCTGTTTTATTATAAATTATATTACTTATTTAGTTTTTTCATTTAAACGGAGATGCATTGAAATTCATTTTAGAATCGCATCTTGGCACCTTTAATCACAATCGAATAGAATCATGAGGATTCCCACCCCTACACCTATACCTTACTATAGGTACTTGCACCTTGTATTTATGCCTTGTAGGTTTACAATGACTGACTGTAGCCCATCTGTTAACAGTCAAACTGTATCGCATTCATCGATGGAAAAAGGCCACCACTGGACCATCATGGACCTCATTACTGGTGTTATTTGGGTGGTGGACCTCTCTCAGCATAGCAGTGACACTGACATGCTCATGTACCGGCCGGCAATGCTGGTGAGGTTTCTATAACAATATTATAGCTCTAAAGTATAGTATTTATATTTAGAAATCTTTATGGATACCTGTAGATCTTTTTCCCTGCACAGTTTCTGTTAGTTATCCTCTAGCCATTCATCAGCGGTCAGCTTTCTAATTACAGGACCCCCTCTTGGCGAGATATTTTTGGTTCACAACCCAGCAGTGACACCGAAACACTGCTGAGCCTGATGCACTTATACTGGTATCACTGCTGTGTTTAGAATGGCCCATCCCCCAAATATCTGTTCAGCAGTCGTCCTGTTGTGGTCCCTTTCCATTGATGGACAGGATGGGGAGGGCTGATAAATTACAGCAGCAGCTGGACTACAGTCACTGTAGGTGGACCTCATAAACTGTCAACCCTGTATACTCAGTTATAGCATTTTGGAGGTCATGTATTTTCATCCTTTTCATTAGACGTAGAATTTCTAACTTCTTTTAACTCACTGATCATCTTACCTGCCTTTGCATGTCTAAAACGCCAGATAATCAGGTTATGGGCTCAAAATATCATAACTGTATGGTTAATTTAGTACTTAAAACTACTAATAATGCATGGTGCAGTGGCTGCGCAGTGCAGTAAAATATACACCTGCTTAGTACAGAAACAATTACAAAACTATTGGCAATATATTGGCTTTAGTTAACAGGATACAAAGCTGTGATTTTAAGAATTTTAATTTCCAGATTACCATCAAATTACTGTGTCTTGTTATAGGCAAGGTCATATTTGATGCTGCGATAATGTTTTAGAACTGAAAGACGAGGCTAAATTTATTCACGTTAATCTGTAAGAGCTGAGCATTGGAGACCAACTGACATAAGACTAACTGAACAAATACAAATTGAGCAGAAATGTGACTTTGGTGAACTCTGACATGTAACTTTGCTTCCTCAACCACTAGCTCTGCTGCTTTGGCTGTGTTGACCACTGAACAGGTGGCCCTTCATATAATAGCACTGTCGAACCAAAATGGGGGAAATGCTAAATGTAGCAGTGACTAAGCACGACTCCTCAAACTTTTCTTCATCATTGGCTTTGATTAAGCTCAAAAAAAGAGACTGCAGTTAGGCAGGAGAGCTTGTTATAATTTTTACTTTCGTGATCTGAATGTTTATGGAAGGCGAGTCAGCCAGCTTGCTAACTGCTGGGTTAGCTTCTTGGCTAAGCACTGCTGCACACAGAAGTTAACCCACTGCGACCAACCATGGCAGTTGTTTCCCTACAACTCTGTGCAGCGCTATCTATATATATGCAAGTATATAAACATCTGGTATATGTGTTTCTACTGTTTCAGGGTAGTGAGTTAGCTAGCATGCTAACTGCACAAGAAATTGAGGATCTCTTTCACCACCAATCTTTCGGTCCAGCCTTGGTCATTGCTAGGCAAAATCTGCAAATGTCTACTGTGAGGTTTTACAGCACATAAGTGTTAAGATAGTGCTCTCCTATAATATAAATGACCCAAGGGTTGTTCTATGTTTTAACATTCTGTCTATTTAATTAAATATCCATTTTAAATTACAGTTAAAGTGCACATTTTGATTTACTATCTAGAGGATATAGATATGGATAGAAAAGTGTCTTACTTCAGTAGTTTAAAGCAGGTGACTTTGAATTTGTAAGAGCATGTTGAAGTTAAATAAAGCAGATAATACAGCAATGCTGTATCAGAGATTAATGGCCTGTTCTAAGAAAATACATTGTTCCTGACAGACTGGTAAACGCAGATCATGCTGTGGGGAACATACTCTCCTAAAAATCTAATCATTGGCCTACTAGGAGTAACCCTAAATGCTGTCCTAATATTTCATTATATTAGCTAATGTGAGTTTAACTATGAGTTTTTTTTTCCTGAACTGACAATGTTTTCATTTGGAGTTTTACTTTACTGAGAGATTTACTATGTAACACTGAGCGTTTCTACCTTGTATTATTTATATCTTCTTTTCTACTTCTATCTAGTAAATTGCTTAATGGAGTTTTAGAAGTTTGTCCAGAAGTGAAATATAATTGCTACTCAGTGTCGGAAGAGTAAGTCTTCTAAGCTATGACAAGTTTAGGTGGATGACTGAAACTGTGGTTTACACACCAAACACTATACTATTAAACATTTAACATTCTCTGCGTGGAAAGAACTGATCCATTTAGTATGCAGTTGACATTCCATAATTTATTACTGGCCTACTCGGCTTAGCGTTTCTTTATTTTTGTCCTTTATTGCCTTTTTATAATAAGAATTTCTGATTTTAAAAAAATCTTTCACTTTTCATTTCTTTAAAAAAAACTAGAAAATCCTGTACAGTTATTTTACAATTCGTATTTCTTGTTCTTTTTCTGGTTGTTAGCACAACAGAAAACACAGATAGCTCTTCAAGTTACTGACAAGATGATATCAATTATGCAAAAAAAAAAATAAATAAAATAAAATAAATTAAAAAAACAATCAAAAAACATACAGTTCTCAAAATGTGGAAACAAACAAAAATGCACACTAACTAAATACATGCATACATACATTACATGCGGCAGACAGTCTTTTTGGGAAGTATATGATTTTAGTATGCATTTATTTTTTTCATATAGCCTATTTAATTTTTCATGCCCTCTTCCTACACAAACATTGTATGGCTCACAAAGTATGGTGACGCCATCGGTGGTAGACATTGAGTGCACCAACTGAATTCCTTTTCAGTGATGGATGTCTGAGTACTAGTTATGAGGTCTCTGTTTGCTTGCTGGGTTTTTTAATATGTTGCATCTCGTTTTGTCTCTAACCACTGGTTAGATGGACATGGTGGACATTTATACAAGGTTCACAATGCCTCAGTCCTGGTAAAACCTTTGAGCCTTGAATATCTAAACACCACAGCATGGCATAATGCCAGCCCAATAAACCAAAAGGACTTTATGATTTACTCTGACGCTTATACATCCTTCGATATCAATCAACCACCACTGAAGTGTTGGATCTGTGGTCTGTTTCCATAATGTGTTGTTCTATAACATCTATTTATTCGGCTCAGTAGCCTCGTAAACTCTGACCAACATGGTTCTCCTACATGGGGACCACCTGCCTTTGGAATGACTCTACAACAACATCCAGTGCATTGACTGGTTCAGTAAGGCCAAATGAAAGCAACACTGGCAATGTCCTTTCTAATTGCACACGCTGCTCTTCACAACAGATGTAAACAGTGGATACAATCAACGATGCAAGGCTAATGTTAAAAAGGAGACGTTCCACCAATATTTTAAAGTAATGGCTAATAGCCAATGGCTAATATAGTTAGCACTGCTGATTGTGGAACATATTAACATGTTTATATCATTTAGCCATGGATCTGGGCTAAAATATGTTAAAAGAATGACTTAAAAATAAAAATATTAAAAATGTTTCTCCAGTTTTCCGCAGTTCAAAAACAGCCGATAATCAGTAAGTGATTACCTACAAGCTAAAACAGTAAAATCTAAAATTGATGGAACTTTCCTTTTAAAATATATGCTGTTGAGAACCAAAGAACAGTGTAGCAACAACTAAAAGACAGTGTCTTACTGCAAATCCAACACATTAAGCCTGACAACACTGTATGTCTGTTATAATGTGTTATATTGAATGCAGTTTTTTTTTGTATCTTCCTATTCTTTCGTAAATCTAATCAACAACCTAGGTTTGATGACATCATCAAATTGGGCATAAGCAACCAATAATGGATACTAACGTCTGCCACTAACTGTAATAACTACTAATTTGGCAAAGCTCTCTCAAAAGCTCAATTACAAAGTCGGCCCACTGTTATCAGTTGGTCTCTTGTTCCTTTCGTACACTTGAACTTGCTTTGAAATCTAATTTAAGAATCGCAAGCACTTTTAACTGCCCCTTGTTATGCTTCTTGGGAGATGTATCCATCTATCTAAGTGCTATCACATTTCAAACAACAGTGGATTAGTAGGACTGCAAACTATTTTGGACACATACATTGAAATTAGTCATGATTGACCATGACTGGGCTAACTGTGAGTTATGCTAACACATGCTTGATGTTTTATGAATTAGATCTCCAGTATGCAGCTGATGTTATGAAAACAGATATATTTTTCATGACAGTACAAAGAACACATCTTGTTCCACTGAAATGCAGCTTGAAAATTTCCTATCTTCCTATTCATTTGTGCAGACTGAACAGTGTATAACATCTGCTTTGCTTAGCTCTGCTAGCAAACTCCAAAGACATGCTACATTTGTAAATGCCAGCTTATCTACTTTTGCACATATGGTTTTGGATTTGATGACCAGGACAAGGATTTTTGGCCCAAAATTAGAGGTGGCATCTGATCTGATACGGTATCGAACTGGGCCGATATCAGCATAAAATGCTGGCTAAAAAACAATGCATCCAATCCAATGCTAACCCTCTCATGCCATGTTAACTATACGTTGAGTAAATTGATGGTATGAGGCATGATTGCTTGCTTTTAGAAGGTCATCATTAAGACCTTAAGTGGAGTGCTTCTATGAAAAATAGCCAATTTTAAAGATTAGTTTTTAAAGAAAAAATATCGGCTTGATCGTTTTGGCATTGGCCGATATGCGAGGTTTTCAATATTGCTATCGTATCAGAAAAACATATATTAAAATGACATCTTCAGCGGTTTGGAATATATCATTCCCAATTATTAATTTCTAACTGTATGGGTCTCCAATCATTTGCAAGTATTAACAGTAAGTAAGCCTAAAATAATAGGTAATCCTAAATATCAACACATCCATGGGACTCTGTATGCAACCCCTACAATACAGACTGTTTTGATTCATGTTACAGTTAAAAATTCTGAAATCTATTACTGGCTTCCTGGAGCATTTGATACATTTCCAATTGTCTTCTTACCCAAAAGGCTTTGACAGGTCCTCAAGCGAACTGGCAACAGCGGCAGGCAGCTGCAGATGCTATACACTGCTCAGGACGAAGGGTGCACGTTAAAAATACTTCCTACTCTAGACATCAAGGCTGCTGATTGCTGGAGCTGTTGAAGGTCATCCCACTCGAGAGGGCGGCTCTACTCGGACCCTCCTGGACCTGTGAAGTGCTACATACATCGCTCCCCACCGGACAGGATATGCACTCCCTGTTTTAACCACACGGCCGGACGTGCCCCCCACGTCTCAGACGCTGGTCACGTGGTCAGGGTTCTCCCTGACCTCAATGCACTCGATCTCCTCCCTCTCCCGCTCCCGCTCCCTCTCCCGCTCTTTCCTCTTCGCCCGTTTCTTCTTCTTGTGCCTCTTCTTGGAGGGGGGGAAGAAAGTCAAAAACACAGGGAGGATGACGAAACAGTGCAACACCGTGCAGCCGGTGGTGAGGAGCGAGCACTTGAACAGTGTGTAGGTCAGGTTGGAAGGCACAAAAAGCAGGGGCATTATCCCAATAACGAAGCACGAGGTGTTCTGCAAGATGGCCGCCCCGTGCTCCTCGAGCGAGATCTTGATGCACTGAGTCCTAGTGTGCTCAGTGGCCAGTACAAACGTGTAAAGGTGGGGGGCACAGTGATCCATGGCGAAGTTGAGAGTATAAATAAGGCACAGGATAGAGATGCTGTCCATGTCCACATTCCAAAGCGTCATGAGGCCTAGGACGCCCAGCTCCACAGATGTGACGGTCAAGATCAACCAGAAGTTCCCCAGGGGGTTGATGACGAGGAAGAAAGTGAGGATAAGAACAGTCAGGACGCTGAATCCTGACGTGAGGATTGGCGAGACAACTGAGGAGCTGTAGCGGTCCATGAACACGAAGGTGGGGTTGAAGACGATGAACTTGATGCTGTTTATGAGGGAGAGTGGTCTGAGTCTCTCCAGCAGTTCCACCACCTCCTCCCTGGTCTTCTCAGTGGTTCTGGCTACCAAGTACATCCGAGAGGCAATGATGTCATACTCATCCCCATTTTTGGAGAAAATTATGTCCTCTGTGAAGTGCTGATACTCCGGGCTCCTCAAAAATGAATTCTTGAGAATGTTTATAAAATCACTTTTGGTCGACGCACTGACATTGGCAACCTTCAGATAGTTGAAGTAATTGTCAATCCACGATATCTTATTGAAGCCCTGGCCTAGAGTCTTGAGGTGTTCCTGCACTGTAGAGTTCCAGTATTCAATGGGCTCATAGATGTAGAACCCTATCACTGGGCTATAGTTGCTGAACAGTTTCTGCTGGGTCAGGGCAAACGACACACTAGGCGAATTGCTGGCTAGCAGGTTCACTATGTTGTAGCCATCACTAATTTGTAAACATCCCATGAAAGAAAAGGAGGCATAAATCAAGTAGAGAATGACCACGAAGGGCTTGACGTAGGTGTTGGTAATCCACTCTGTGTAATGCTCCCGAAGGAAGTGCTGAATGAAGTGGTTCTGGTAGGGCATGCTGTCGTGGTGCGTGGAGAGATCATGACCATCGCTCATCATGGTCTTGAACCATGTGGGCTGCCGGTCAAGGTACTCTACGGAGGGGATCTTGCAGCAGAACACACTGTGATAGCGGTTCTGTTCCAGCTGGCCCGCGAACACCAGGCAGGAGCCATAGAAGGAGAAGACGTAGAAGTAATTCACCAGGATGGCCACGCACATGCTCTGGCAGAAAACCTTCACGGATTCGATGTTGGTGAAAGGGCTGGCACCCATGCCGAATGTGATGATGTACAGTGAGCTGGTCATGGTGTAGCAAACCATCACATCGGCAAAGGCGTCTGCCACTCGCTCTTTGAATGGCAAGTTCTCCCGGGTTCTTCTCCAGCCAGCCAGGAGCTCAAACACGCCTTTAGTTCCATGCCCTGAAAAGAGACGCCAAGAAAATCTAATTTTAGACTGGCTTCATGAAAGTTTCAGGAATAATAAACAAAGAAATACACACTTGTGCAAGTTGCCTGAACAACTAATTTCAACTAGATTCACCATACATGTCTATATAATAAAACAAATTGCTCAAATTATTCAAATTAACTTTCATGTCGCTCTTCTTCCATCAATGAATGCCATTCCGTGTGCCTGGGTTGACACAGCTCTGTGGATTTGTGATCGACAGCGCTAGTGCTTGTGAGACACAAGGAATATCATTACCTTTGAACATCTGAATAAATTTGACACTCATGCATCTACTAAATATTTCGCTGGGTGCTGAAGCCTCAGCTCTTCTTCATGTTGCTCCTTACTGCTGAGAATATGTCATGGAATCTAGCCTGTTACCTTGCTCTACAACATCAGAGAAGTCTCTTCTCTGACACTGAGGAGAAATAGGCTAATTAAGGATAAAGGATTACGCCAATGTAATGAGCCCAATGGTGAGACTTTGCTTGCTTTTAGTTTTTTTAAGCAGTTGTATAATTCGATTGGTTTATGAGAATTCATTTCAAATGGCAAAGAAAGACACTAAATAATGCAAATCCAGAGGAAATTTTCATTGCTCAAAAAAAAGATTTTTCTAAAATTGCTTAGTAGAGATGACATCAGACAAAAAGCAACCAAGAGATAGCAGCAATAGATGAGCTATCGTCTCTGGCGTCACATCTACAAGATGGACATGACAAGGTAGGAGTGTCTAATAGAGTGGACAGTGAGTGGACACAGTGTTTAAAACCTCCAGCAGCACTGCTGTGTCTGATCCACTCTTACCAGCACAACACACACACACACCACCGCTACATCAGTGTTACTGCAGTGCTGAGAATGATCCACCATCCAAATAGCACCTGCTCTGTGAGGGTCCATGGGGGTCCTGACCACTGAAGAACAGGGTAAAAGGAGGCTAACAAAGTATCAGAGAAACAGATGGACTACAGTCTGTAACTGTAGAACTACAAAGTGCACCTATACAGTAAGTGGAGCTGATAAAATGGACAATGAGTGTATAAACAAGGAGGTGGTCATAATGTTATGACTGATCAGTGTAGATTAGCATGTTCCTTTTCTCCTGACCTTGATAGTATAGGAAAACGCACAGGTGATAAATGCTATAACTGTGAACGGATAAGACACTGTCTTAAGACTTCAGCTACATAAAGCTTTACTAATGTCAGACCATACTAGAATTATATGTTGACTGCTAAAATATTACCTGAAGCTGTGATCTGTGCGTTTAACTGCAGATTCATAGCTGCACATCTGCTTCTGCACATCTAATGAATGTCTCTCTTTCACGCTAGCACTTCACAGCAATCATCACACCAACTATCCATTCTGAGCAGCCTTCTCCAGGGTGTATGACCAACAATGCCCAATTCATTTAGTTCACCATATCAGCAGCACATCCAGGGGCCCAGATAATGCGTAAAGCTTCATTTAGGTTCTTTGTCAAAGAGGAATATTGTCCATGGAGAACCGGAGCACATTATCCTGTGCAATGATGGGTTGAATTGGCATTCTCGGCCAAGACTGCAAGACTGCATTCAAAGCCTTGTTCATCATATCCTCCATTATTAAGTGGTGGTAAATTAATGATTTGGCTAAATAATTGAGTGTCAGAAGAACACAAAGATGACAGTTTCACTTTGAAATTCCGCTTGTGGCAGTCGGCAGCTTTGAAAAATATGTCATCATCTATTCAGATGCTAATTTAGTGTAGCATTCATTAAGTCGGAGAGGACGAGGGACTTCCTAATGTTGGGGGTATGTGGTGGTGGGACGGAGAGTGCGATCAGAATCTTTAATGTGCAAAACTCTCAGCTTGAGGCTGCTTGTTGTGTCTGACTTATGCAGCTGAATGAATCACTTACTAATGTAAGTACAACAGCCGAGTGAGCAGAGAGGTGCTGCTTAAATCATAAAGGGCTTTTGAGGAGTGGCCACAGCAAAGAACAGGGAGAATACAGTGGACACTAAGGCTACGTTTACACAGCAGGTAAAAGTGGCCCAAATCTGATTTTTTTTTTCCCTTCATATTCCAGATGTGAGTTTGTGTGTCGGTGCGAACAGCAAAAAAGACTGAATCTGACATTTTCAATTCTGATTTGAGACGCTTTCATTTGTGGTACTAAACAGCCAGATCAGAATTCAGGTGACTTTTACGTCAATCCAACTCAAAATGCGTCATAATTTTGCGCTGCTGAGACCTCATAAACATTTGAGGTGATATTTCTATACAAAAACTTAAAAAGACTCCATGTTTGAAGGGATTTTGAAAGAAATGTAGGAGAACGAGGCTGCAGAAGCAAAGACCAGTTAAAAATCTGAAAGCAAAGTTTAAAAAATCAGAGGCACACGAACCAAAGAAGTGGCTGTGGCCGAATAACGTGCCTTTTTTATGAGCAAGAACACGTTCTGGATGATGAGCCCAGCTGTCAGTGAAGCTTCATGATGCTCCTGTGATGCTGGGGAAAATGTAGCTGAACCTCACGACTGACGTTTGCAGTCGTGATTGTTTACCTCTGGAGGAGCCGCGTGAAGCTCTGTTCTTTTGTGCCTGTGGGTCAGTTTAGGAGCTGATCTGTTCAGACTGATGTCGCACACAGGTCACATTTTACAAGGTAATTTGAACAGCCAAACAAAAAAATCAGATATGTTGGGACACTTTTACCTGCTTTGTGAACGTTGCCTAATTTAGACTGAGAAGTTTATCGTTTATGTACCATCTTTTTCTAAAAATGTTTTGTTATTCAACTTTGTGACATTGTTCATCTCTGACTGTTATTCTCCCTTCCTTATCCTCTGCCCAATTAAATATTCCAAAAATACAGAAATATGCAGCATCAGAGCTTCAGGCAGAGAAAGAGCCGTCACTGACCCTGATAGGCAGGCTAGAGGTGAAATAAAGATTAAGGGAGGAAAATAACAATATGCAAATTAGAGCGAGTGTCTGGTCTTTAAATAGCGCTTCTGACAGAGATTTCACGTCGAACCACCTCTGTCAAAACGTTTCTTCCCTTCAAGAATGTAAATGAGATCAGGGACTGCAGGCGGAGCGCGTATCTTTATTAATACCACAAAGCAGGAAAAATGACAGCATTAAACCAGGCGCATGGATCCCGTGACTGCTGTCAGTGTTCGAGAACGCTGCGCCAAATCGTCTGGCTTTAACGTAGAGCACAGAAGCCCATAAGCTAAGAGAAGTGGAGGTCTCCTCTTGCAGCCTATAAATCTGGCTGAGAGGCAGATCACTGTGACATTTGCAATTACGCCACTTTCACAAGGCCTGGGCGATAAAATTCTAACAATAATAATTAAACATTTTTGATATGCATTTGAGATATCTATAAAACGATTATGCCATTTTGTATCTCAATTCATATTAGCCGCAAAGGAACTTTAAAAAATTGCGACTTCTTTTACTTGCTAGATAGGGAAGAAAAAGAAGCCTAAAAGTCGTTACTGATCAAAATTTCAGACCACCAGTCTCACCCATTAAGGCAACAAGCCCATTCATTTGTAATAGTATAAAGTAGTGTAACAATTAGGTATCTAGCTATTTTCAGTGTTCAAACTGTGAAGAGTCCATGAGATTCAGAATGATCTTCAGGATATAAAGTGAGTACTAGGAAATGTTTATAGACTAATAATTAGCCTACAGCAACGTCCTTGAGTTGAATTGTAACAAAAATAATGGCTGAAACCAAAATTCACAAAAACAACTTATATATTTAGTTTCTCTCATTTGTGCTTTTTAGGTCATTTTAAAAACTTTAGTTACAGATTGTGTTGATGTGCTATATTCTGCATATGAAGCAGAATGCTGTGTTTCAAGGAGTGTCAAACCCGTAATGGAGAAGGTTTTGAGCGTGGTACCCCATTTGATATGGCATGAGTAGTAATTATAAATCACTTGTCTGATGTCCTTCATAGAACCCACAATTTCCACACGTTCGACATTTTCACTGTTGATCCACTGCTGCTCAAACTGTTTGAATGCATCTGTGCCAACTGCGGCAGAAGAGTGAGGTGAACAACAGCAAACAGCATTATTGTTTAACTGAATTTGACGTTTCCTTGTAGATATATTTCTTGTTTTGGGTTTATTTTTTTAGACAATATGTTCTACTGTTTCTTCTCTATTTACCAAAAACCGAAAGTTCCACTTTTAACCATTTTTGGTTTAAAACTGTCATTGGCTGAAATTGATGCATTCCTACTAAATTCAATGCATAATGATATTCACTGCATAAATACATTATAAGTTTGTAAGATTTTTAGTCACATGGTCCAATTTCACTTCAGCTACATCAGCACTGGTGTCCTCGGACCACTGGTTTGTGTAATGGTACTTCAGGGATACGGTGTATCCCCGGCCAGGTGGGTATCCTGACCCAGCACGTGCAGCTGTGCTTGGAGGTAGAAAGAGAGAGAGAGAGCAACACTGAACGCCAGGGAAGCCGCTATGCGCTGTCATCCTCTGACGTTATCTAAATGGGTTAGCACATCCCGAGCATTCCTACCATAGATATTCCACCTCCTACTCTTTTTTTTTATCCGGGGACATGACCCTGGACTGCAGCTTTCCCGTGCCAGGCTGTAGCTCATGTCGCTGTGTGCCTTTTAGACAGGTACAGAATGGGACGGAGGTTTGGAAGGGCAGTTTGTCATAAGGCCTCCTGTGGATCGTTCTAGGCGAGATGTGTCGGAGAAAGGGCACGCCGACATTCGGGCTCCAATAAAGGCAGCACACACACCTTTTGAATCGCACGTGGACAGACTTCCCCAGCGTCAGCGAGTCATTAAACAGAATTACAGCTTTGAAACTTCAGCACAGTGCAGGAGGCAAACACATCCATCAGCAGGAGGAAAACATGCCCGGATGAGGTCTTAATATATGGCTCATAAAGCATTTCCATTTCTGACAGGTGATGGGGAAAAATGGTGCGTTTATTTCCACGTTGGTGTCAGTCCGTTTCAATAACAGTGCGTGACTAAATATATACAGGCTCTGTCTCTTCAGGTGTTTGTATTGTTGCATTGCTTGCAACACAAAAGCCTTGGTCTTCATAAGGATCAAAAGTCATCAAAATCATCTTGCTTTCAGATCATAAAGATGGAGCTTTATGCATTAAATATGCATATTTTTGCAGTGTATACATGCATTTGACAGATTACAGGACTACAGCACTACTAGCGTCTTTCTTCATAACCTATTCTCCTGTTTAATTAAAGAAATTGAAGGAAAGCAGTGAGCAAACATTTTTCATTCACAGAAAGCCCTGAAACAGCAGAAGAGTGTGCTCAGTACTACCCTTGTGCATGAATGCCACACTCACAGTAAACGCTCTCTTATCTTGAGGTGGCACGCACCGCGGCTTCTTGCATTTAATCCCACTGCAATGGATTAGGTGGGCCGTATGCATAAAACTCAAGTCAACATAATATCCACCACATAACATAACTAAGCACAAAAATGCACAATAATGCACGATAAACACAAAAGACCACAACAGAAAAGTACAACTAGAGTTTGACTGTGCCTGAAATTGTGGCCTGATCTTGAAGGCAGTCTGAAACACAGCATCAAGATTTGAGCCAAACTACAGAGTGGAAACTGAAATGGGGGATAAATAAGGTATAATCTGTTAAGAGAGTGAAACGAAAGTGTGGGATATATAGGATAAAATCTGTTAAAAGAGCAAAACTAAAGTGGGAGATATATAGGAAAAAATCTGTTAAAAGAATAAAACTAAAGTGAGGGATATATAGGATCAAATCTGGTAAAAGAGTAAAATTAAAGTGAGCGATACATAGGGATACATAGGATACAATCTGTTAAAAAAGTAAAACTAAATTGGGGGATATATAAGATCAAATCTGGTAAAAGAATAAAACTAAATTGGGGGATATATAGGATCAAATCTGGTAAAAGAATAAAACTAAAGTGGGAGATATATAGGGTAAAATCTGTTAAAAGAGTAAAACCAAAGTGGGAAATATATAGGATAAAATCTGTTAAAAGACTAAAACTAAGGTGGAGGGTGTATGGGTAAAATCTGTTAAAAGTAAAACTAAAGTGGAGGATATATAGGATAAAATCTGTTAAAAGAGTAAAACTAAAGTGGGGGATATATAGGTAAAATCTGTTAAAAGAGTAAAACTAAGGTGGGGGTGTATGGGTAAAATCTGTTAAAAGTAAAACTAAAGTGGAGGATATATAGGATAAAATCTGTTAAAAGAGTAAAACTAAAGTGGGGGATATATAGGTAAAATCTGTTAAAAGAGTAAAACTAAGGTGGGGGTGTATGGGTAAAATCTGTTAAAAGTAAAACTAAAGTGGAGGATATATAGGATAAAATCTGTTAAAAGAGTAAAACTAAAGTGGGGGGAAATATGGGATAAAATCTGTTAAAAGAGTGAAACTAAAGTGGGGTATATATAGGATAAAATCTTTTAAAAGAGTAAAACTAAAATGGGGGATGTATTGGGTAAAATCTATTAAAAGACTAAAACTAAAGTGAGGGAAATATAGGATAAAATCTGTTAAAAGAGTAAAACTAAAGTGAGGGAAATATAGGATAAAATCTGTTAAAAGAGTAAAACTAAAGTGAGCGATACATAGGGATACATAGGATACAATCTGTTAAAAAAGTAAAACTAAATTGGGGGATATATAGGATCAAATCTGGTAAAAGAATAAAACTAAATTGGGGGATATATAGGATCAAATCTGGTAAAAGAATAAAACTAAAGTGGGAGATATATAGGGTAAAATCTGTTAAAAGAGTAAAACTAAGGTGGGGGGTGTATGGGTAAAATCTGTTAAAAGTAAAACTAAAGTGGAGGATATATAGGATAAAATCTGTTAAAAGAGTAAAACTAAAGTGGGGGATATATAGGTAAAATCTGTTAAAAGAGTAAAACTAAAGTGGGGGATATATAGGACAAAAATCTGTTAAAAGAGTAAAACTAAAATGAGGGATGTATTGGGTAAAATCTGTTAAAAGAGTAAAACTAAAGTGGGGTATATATAGGGTAAAATCTATTAAAAGAGTAAAACTAAAGTGGGGGATATATAGGATAAAATCGGTTAAAAGAGTAAAACTAAAATGGGGGATGTATTGGGTAAAATCTGTTAAAAGAGTAAAATTAAAGTGGGGTATATATAGGGTAAAATCTATTAAAAGAGTAAAACTAAAGTGGGGGATATATAGGATAAAATCGGTTAAAAGAGTAAAACTAAAATGGGGGATGTATTGGGTAAAATCTATTAAAAGAGTAAAACTAAAGTGAGGGAAATATAGGATATAATCTGTTAAAAGTGTAAAACTAAATTGGGGGATATACAGGGCAAAATCTGTTACAAGTGTAAAACTAAAGCAGGGGATATATAGGGTAAAATCTGTTAATAGAGTAAAAGTAAAGTGGGGGATTTATAGGATGAAATCTGTTAAAAGAGTAAGATTAAAGTGGTGGGGGGGGTGCACATCAAGTTTTATAAACAAACAAGCACAGTCTGGATTCTGAAACCGACAGACTGTGACACTAAGTACACTTTTTAATTGGACCCTGCTTGTTTCTGTGTTATATGGGTTGCAAACAAATAAGCATTAACATGTTGGATGACCAGTTGTGTTTGTAGAAGAGCACAAAAGCTTTTATGACAAGCAACAAACTCACTATAAAACTCCAGAAGCTGAAGAAAAACAAATGGTGGACCATAAATGAAAGGCTGGAAATCATGGTGTGTATGTTACAGTGACTGTACAGGTGTATCGTAGTCTGCTCATGCCCAGAAAAACAAAAAGCTATTAGCCTTCCTCACTAATGAATGTCTATATGCTTTTATAGTTGATGATGTTAAAAAAAACAAAGCAAAATCTTTGTGACACAATTATAATAAAGCAATCGCGGACGAAGTACACAAACCATGTACTTGAGTTAAAGTAGAGACACCCAAGGTAAAATATTACTCCAGTAAAAGTAGAAGTTCCTCCCTTTAGACCTCCACTTGAGTAAAAGTACTAAATTATTTACCTTCAAATGTACTTAAGTATAAAGTAAAAGTACTAAAAGAGTAATTATGGCTCTGATGTCCTGTTATCCTTTTTATAACAAGACTCACTTCATGAACTCATTTTAGGTGAAAATCCTCCAGTGTCTCTCTTGGTAAACCAGTCTTTTAATAGAATGTCATTAATTAGTGACGCTGACGTCTATTAAAATGATCATAAGCACAAAACACTGAAGGTAAACAGTTTCCATCAGGGAGAACCGAGTGGCTCTGAAATCACTTTTTACAAACAAGCAAAGTTTCAGTTTCAGATTTATTTACAACTTAGTTCCAAGTTTAAGTTGAATAAAAACTGGCTTTAAACTCAGGATCACAGATGAGTTTCCTTTACTATATTGATCTGTAGGTCTCTGTTCATAAACATAAACCAGCCCAAACTAATTTACTATAAAATGAAATGGTGTTTGTATAAATTCAGAAAAAAGCTGCGTCAGTCACGACTGCATATGTGGACATATTTCTATATTGTGCTCTATTTACACAAAGTTAGGTTAGTTCATCATTTATGTTGAACAGACTCTCCCAAAATTTTACGCTGCTGCTCTGATGTTGAACTGTGTGCTGCACTGGGTCGGTATGACCAACAGGTCAAAACCAGCTCTAAACAAAGTGACCGCTGTGCCCTGATTGGTGCTCTTGCTTTGCGCTTCTTTCGTTTTGACATGTTACGTTTTTATACACACAGAAACCAAAAGGAACGACAGATTTCAAAATGTAGTGGAGGAAAAAGTCAGATATTAGACTTTGAAATGTAGTGGAGTGAAAGTAAAAAGTACAGTATAACGAAACACTACTGGGCTACTTCTCCAGTGCAGTATTAAAAGATAAATAGCATACAGTGCAAAGACAAGTACAAGTATCAAATGTAAACAAAATGCGCATAGGCAAAGGTTATAACATTGGACAGTATGTGCATAGTCAGATATTCAAATGTATCAATTATATAGACAGAAATGTGCATGGTGAATTGCAGTACAGTCCACTAAATGCAGAAGTACTAGTGGTGGGGACTGAGTCTGGAGGGGATGATGGTGTTAAAGGTGGAGCTGAAGTCAATGAACAGCATTCTTACATAGGTGTTTGTTCCTTCCAGGTGGTTGAGTGCAGTGTGCATTGCCCGGGAGACTGCGTTCTTACTAGATCTGTTTGCCCGGTAGGCAAACTGGTGAGAGTCCAGTGTGCTGGGAAGACTCCTCTCTATGTGAGTGAGGATCAGTCTCTCAAAGCACTTCATGACTATGGGTGTGAGGGCAATGGGGCGGTAGTCATTCATGCTTGAGATGGTGGTTTTCTTTGGGATGGGGATGATGGTTGTGGCTTTGAAGCAGGAAGGAACAACAGACTGTGCCAGGGAGATGTTGAAAATGTCTGTGAAGGTGGCAGCCAGCTGATTGGCACACGTTTTCAAGACCTGCCCTGGAATGCCATCAGGGCCTGCTGCTTTCCGAGTAGAGACCCGTGTCAGTGCTCTCCTCACCTCTTCAATAGTCAGTGTGAGTGGTATAGGTGGGGGCTCCTCTGTGGAGAGGGGCAGGGCAGTGTTGACTGAGCAGTGGTCTCAAAGCGTGCGTAAAATTATTCAGTTCAGCAGGGAGGGAGGCATCTGTAGTTAAAGGAGCACTGACTTTGTTCTTGTGGTCCGCATTGCTTAAATCCCTTGCTACATCTGTCGGGGGTCCAAGTTAGTGTTGAAGTGGGCTGCAATTTGTGTGCTGTACTTGTGCTTTGTAGCCCTGATGCCAGCCTTTAGGTTGTGTATGGTTTGGAAGTGTCTGAATATGTCTAATTTGAGTCACGTCATCTACACACTTCTTGATGAATCCAGTGACAGATGTTGCAAATTCATTTACATCAACCAGAGACTCTGTGGTTCCTGCAGTTTTGAACATGTCAAAGTCAGTACACTGAAAGCAGTCCTGTAAGACTGACTCTGCTCCATCAGGCCACACACGCACTGCTCTCACTGTCGCTTCAACCCGTTTCAGCACCGGCTTCATCAGCAGAGAGATGTGATCACTCTTACCGAACGGAGGCAGCGGTGGTGCTGTACGCCTCTTCCACGTTCGTGTAGACATGATCCAGTGTGTTTTCTCCTCGTGTTGGGCAGGAGACGTGCTGATGGAGTGCAGCTTCTGGGTGTTGAGATTGCTGCTCACATATTAGCTAACATAGTTAGCGCTAGCTTAGCATTGCTTTGCGTAGGAATATATGCGGCCACGATGATAACCACATTAAATTCACATGGGAGATAATAGGGTCTGCATCTCATCACCACCGTTGATGTTGGTGCACCACCGGTCGTTCACGAACACACACAGCCCCCCTCCCCTTGTTTTGAGGGATTCGGCCGCGCAGTCCGCACGGTGCGCTGTGAGCCCGTGAAGCGTGATAGCCGAGTCTGATATGCTGCTGTGAAGCCACATTTCAGTAAAGACAAAATCACAACAGTTCCTGGTTTGGCGATCTGACGTGAGCCTGAGTCTCAGTTCATCCAGATTGCTTTCCAGTGACCGGACGTTTGCTAGAAGTAGGATGGGGAGTGAAATCTGAGTTAGATTAGCTATCCTAGCTCACACACCTCTGCGTTTGCCCTGCTTGTGTTTATGTTCACATGCCTGGTGATGACGTCTTCCGGTCGAAGGCGAAGCAGCGTTCACCTTGGGGGCTCTGGAGCGGACAATAGGCAGCGTGGGGTCAAGAGACAGCAGGCTGAATGTTAAGTCTGTGCACCGTTTTCCAATGTCCAGTAATGTTTGCTGATTGTACACAATGTTAGACTTGCACATTGTGGACAAACAGTAGGTGAAACGTGGGGAGCTAGCCCAGCTGCTGCCGTCGCCAGCACTGCCGGAAGTACTGTGGAAAAACTTCAGTACAGATACACTAAAAACTACTTAAGTACAGTAACCAATTACATTCAATTAACTACTGTCCACCACTGTCAGAAAGGCAACAAGCAGAAGCAGAGCCTTGGATTAACTGACATACAAAAACACTTTCAGAATCCCTCCTTATGCAACTTCAGCTCTTGCATGAGGCAGTGGACTTCCTAATGTTATTGTCTTTTCTGTAGAATGGAGTGGACCCAGTGTGTGAGTCATTTAGTTGCAGTGAAGAAATAATACTAATAGGGATCTGGCCTTGTGACTGGAAGGTCGCCGCTTTGATCCCCAGAGCCGACAGTACATGACTGAGGTGTCCTTGAGCAAGACACCTAACCCCCAACTGCTCCCCAGGCACTGCGGATAGGGCTGCCCACTACTCCAGGCAAGTGTGCTCACTGCTTCCGAGTTTGTGTGCTCACTTGTGTGTATGTGGTGTTTCACTTCAAGGATGGGTTAAATGCAGAGGTGAAATTTCCCTGTTGTGGGACTAATTAAGGGTCTAACTAAGGGTCTCTTAATCTTAATCTTTTCATGCTGGTGGCAGCTCAAAGTGCTTTACAGACAGGTGATAAAACAGTTATACAAGAAATCATGAGTATTTATTTAGATTCAGAAGAAAATGAAAAAGATCAAATTAGAAGATAATGATCATTTTTATGAACATTAAATTATTCATCATGACTGCAGCCTCTTCTCCTGCTTTTTCAGAGAATAAAGACAAAAAAAATGCATAGGACTTGGTATTAAGTTCACACTATGTTATAAAAATCCAATTACAGGCATAGTCAGGTCAGTAACAGTAGCCTTGTTACAGCTAAACTACCTATGACGTCTCAGTCATGCTCTTAACTACAACCCCATTTCCAAAAAAGTTGGGACGCTGTGAAAACTGTAAATAAAAACCAAAAACGCAATGATGTGTAAATCATTTAAACCATATGTTTAATTGAAAATACGTCAATACAAAGACAATGTTTCAAATGTTGAAACTGAAGGTTTTTTTTTAAATATTTGCCCATTTTGAAGCTGATGCCAACAGCATGGTTCCAAAGAAGTTGGGATGGGGGGGCAACAAAAGGCTGGTAAAGTTGTGTAATGATAAAAAAGACCTAGTGGTTTATTGCCAACAGGTCTGTAACATGATTGTGTATAAAAAAGCATCTCAGAGAGGCGGAGTCTTTCAGAAGTAGAGATGAGGAGGAGTTCACCACTCTGTGAAAGAATGCATGTTCAAATAGTGCAACAATTTAAGAAAAACGTTTTTCAACTTAAAATATCAAATAACTTAGGCATTTCATCATTATGGTACATAATAACATTAAATCTGGAGAATCTGGAGAAATCTCTGTATGTAAGCGAAAAGGCCAAAAACCAGTATTTGCTGGCCGTGATCTTTGGGCCCTCAGGTGGCATCACATTAAAAAGAGACATGATTGTAGTGGAAATCACTGCATGGACTCAAGAACACTTCAGAAAGCCACTGTCAGTTTGTCGCTGCATCCACAAATACAAGTTAAAAATTCTAAGAAGAAACCAGACATAAACAGGATCCAGAAATGCTGCCACCTTTTCTGGGTCTGAGAGCACTGGACTAAGGTGAAGGGGAAAAGCGTCCTGTGGTCTGACGAATCAACATTTGAAATTCTTTTTGGAAATCATGGACACTGTGTCCCCCAGGCTAAAGACCACTCAGCTTGTTGTCAGTGCACAGTTCAAAAGTCAGTATTCATGATGGGATAGCGGGGCATTAGTGTCCACGGCATGGTTGAAATGCACATCTGCGAAGGCACCATTAATGCTGAATGATATATGCATGTTTTGGCAACATATGCTGCCGTCCAGATGATGTCTTTTTCAGGGAAGGCCTTGATTATTTCAGCAAATCAATGCCAAACCACTTTCTGCATGTTTTACAACAGCATGTATTAAAATATTAAATGTATTAAATGCTCTGTATTAACAGATTCTTATACAGTCCAGATCTGTCACCCACTGATAACATTTGGCGCATTATGAAATAAAAAACAAAAAAGACCCTGATGAGTAGCTGAAATCCTATATTAAACAAGAATGGGAAACAAAACTACAGCAGTGTCTCCTCAGTTCCCAAATACTTACAATGTTGTTAAAAGAAGAGGTGAATGAACACAGCGGTAGAGAGACCCCCATCCAACTTTTTTGGAATGTGTTGTTGGCATCAAATTCAAAATGGGCACATATTTTAAAAAAAAATAATAACATTTCTCAGTTTCATCATTTGATATGTTGTCTTTGTAGTATTTTCCTTTTAAAATATGGTTTACATGATTTGCATATCAGTGCATCCTATTTTTTTTTATATTCTTTTTTATTTATAAGTGCCAACATTTTGGGAAATACGGTTGTATTTGTTCTTGGCACTGCACTCACATTAAGGCAATTGTGTTTCCTAGTAGTAAACAAATAAACTAACATAATTACTTAATTGCAAATACAAGCAAAGATGTTGGACTTTGTACACCTGCATATACCTATAAACCGATTCACTGAATGCAAATTGTGTTTTGTGTTTATCTCTCACCACAGACAAGCGGCATGTTTACTATGACAACAATGTAATTTATAACTGATGTGGCGAAAATTAGATTTTTATATAGAAAATTTCACTTTTCCCAAAATTTCTTTTGTTGCTGTTCACTGGTAGTGAATGGAGTCTGCAGTTTTCTTTAAAAATTGAGTTGGGGTGAAAAGCTCTTCAAACGTCACAGAAAATGAACCAGTCTGAGAGCAGCAACTATGTCTAATAAACTTGCGTGGACTGAAAGGTCTAAACAGCTCAGGTAGGAGATCTGCATCATTCCTATGTGCACTTTGAAGGATGGGTAACCTCGCACAACAAAATAGGAATGTAAATAATGTCATAGTTGTCCAAAAAAAAAAAAAAACAAGTATCTCCAAAATGTTAAAGTAGCAAAAATCTTCTTAATTATTATTGTAAGTTATTGTCAAAAAAATGTTTTCCAAGTAATTAGAAGTAATTCTATTAGTTAATCCATCACAACAGTGACAAATAAAATCTTGTTTTTGTTGATTTTTTGCTTTGTACATCATTTCAACACACCAGTTGTCCTTTACATTGTGGGATGTTTTCATGATGAACAGAACAATAAAAACACTCTAAAATCACATGGAATAAAATCTCTTTAAGCCAACTTACATTGAAAGGTAAGAGTGTTTTTGCCTTGTCCAGTAAAGGTACTTTTATTGGGATGCTTGTTTTTCTTTGGACAATATATATATATATATATACACACACACACACACACACACACACACACACACACACACACACACACACACACATATATATATATATTGTCCACTTAGTATATCGGTGCACTTTGTAGTTCTACAATTACAGACTGTAGTCCATCTGTTTCTCTGACACTTTCTGGAGTTTTTAAACACCTCAGTGTTGCTGCTGGACTGAGAACAGTCCACCAACCAAAAATATCCAGCCAACAGCGTCCTGTGGGCAGCGTCCTGTGACCACTGATGAAGGACTAGAGGATGACCAACACAAACTGTGCAGCAGCAGATGAGCTATCGTCTCTGACTTTACATCTACAAGGTGGACTGACAAGGTAGGAGTGTCTAATAGAGTGGACAGTGAGTGGACACAGTGTTTAAAAACTCCAGCAGCACTGCTGTGTCTGATCCACTCAGACCAGCACAACACGCCACCACCACGTCAGTATTACTGCACTGCTGAGAATGATTCACCACCCAAATAGTACCTGCTCTGTGAGGGTCCATGGGGGTCCTCACCACTGAAGAACAGGGTAAAAGGGGCCTGACAAAGTATCAGAGAAACAGATGGACTACAGTCTGTAACTGTAGAACTACAAAGTGCAGCTATACAGTAAGTGGAGCCAATAAAATGGAGAATGAGTGAAGAAAAAGGAGGTGGTCATAATGTTACACCTGATTGGTGTGTATATACACACACACACTGTATTCTGCTCAGCAGTACTCAGATATTCTCAGAATTATAGGTTCAAATTCTATTAATCGATGGCTCATATAAACTGATGGCCCATATCAAATCTATGTGTAAAAGCTTTGCTTGAAAAGTTTTGTGAATTTCTTGTTTTTTTTCCTTAATCCACTGGGACCAAAGAAGGACTAAACCTGAGTATGTAGTGTGTCTGACAGGGATGATTTGTTCATTCTATGCTTCATCCATCAGTATGCAGTTCACTTACTTTATAGAAACCCGAGAGAAAAAGTGAGACTGAAGGCAAGAGGCACAGACAGCGAGAGTGAGAGAGAGAAAAAGACCGAGAGTGAGGGAGTGAGTGAATGAGTAAAAGAAAATGTTCGAAAACCACAAAAGCACAATAAAAAATGAGAAAGAGAAGTACAGAAGTGGTAAGACGTGAAGGACCGAAGCAAAACTACAAGAGAAACCAAGCAAAGCTTTATGCTTGTAGCTCTGTCTAGTTTTGACAGGTTTTTTTTCTTCTGTCCTGGGCCAGCTTCCCCCAAAGCATCACAGCGTTAAGATCATCTTAACTGTTACAGCAAGTGTTCAAAGTGATACTTCCTTCTCCATCAATGATCTCTACGCTAAAATGCTTCTGGGACTGCAGCCCCTGAATGATGTAAGACTTAGATATTTCACCAGCATCGGGTACAACAGTGAGGATAAATGAAAGTGTTCCTGAAATTATCATTTGACATCACTTTTATCAAGTTAGGGAGCCAGTAAAATGTATTCACGTTATGACACTGCATGGGCTCACGAACACTTCCATTGACAGTTTGTCACTTCACAAATGCAAGTTCAAACTCTAAAATGCAAAGAAGAAACCGTCTATAAACAGGATCATGAAATGCTGCCGCCTTCTCTGGGCCTGAGCTCATTTAAAATGGACTGAGAGGAAGTGGAAAAGTGTCCTGTGGTCCGACAAATCAACATTTGAAATTCTGTTTGGAAATCATGGACACTGTGTCCTCCGGACTAAAGACCACTCAGCTTATTATCAGCAAGCAGTTCAAAAGCCAGTATTTATGATGTGCACATGGCATGGGTGGCATGCACATCTGTGAAGGCACCATTAATGCTGAATGATATATCGCTGTTGTCAGAACAAAACTTTGTATCTCCAAAATGGTAACTTTACAGGAGAAGGAAAAAACATACTCTACTTTTAATATAAGCCAATGGAATCAGACTGTTTTCCAAGTCATTTTAGGCCATTTCTGTTGGTTCATTCTTCATTAAATTTACATGCAAAGTAAAGGGCAAAAGGTATTTTCAAATTATGTCAAAAACTCAAAAATGACTAAATGAAGACACAAGGTTTTGTTCTGACACCAGCGATATACATGTCTTGACAACATATGCTGCCATCCAGACGATGTCCTGCATATTTCAGCAAGAAGAGAAAATGATTTTAACTGCTAAATCAATTAAAAGCATTTTATTCACTTTACGACAATAATTCAAGTGCTACTTATAGCGAACATTTTGAACAGAAGACACTAGATTTTAAGTTTTTAGTCATAACATTCAAATGTGTCATGTCAACCTCAGAACTTCTTAAAGCTATACAGAGCAACAGAATCCTTTTCGCTACATAAAATGAAACGAAAAAATGGTCATTAAAAGTCAAACAAAAATGCAGAGCTGAAAGCAATCAAGTAAAAAAAAAAAAAAGAATCAAATCAGAAAATCACACTGGACAGTTTGTGTATGTTTTCTGTTAGACTGTTTTCATTCCCATGGATTTGAATTACTGCTCTTGGCCTGTCATAAACTTTCATGTCAGTGTATATCATAGTAATGTCAGTGTACAGCAGCTAGTTCAAGGCCTCTGCTTATAGCTCAGTTTCTCTTTCTAGAGCTCACACACCAAACATCTCACTCTCCTTTTAGTCCAGTGAGTCACCAGAGAGGTTTTAAGGAATAAAAAAGAATAATTATTATAATATGTAATTCAGTGTAATTCCTTTTGTAAATAGTTATAACCATGTTTATAATGCCTTATGAATGCACTATAACATGTTATAAATGTGTTCATAGATGCTTACAAACATAACATTCATAGAAAGTGTTACCAATATATTCAGGCATTAATAAAAGCAAATTTAAACCATGTCACACTGGCCAGCAGAGTTAAGAAGCAGCTCTGGTATAACGACAACTTGTAATAAGAAACATTCTGTTCTCCAGTCCTCGACTGAGAGAGATGGAGTTTATCTCTGCGTTACAAGAAATATTAAGCTCAGGTCACCAGTTTTTCAATGTGGGCCACTTCCACTGGCCATCAAACCACCATGTCTGTCCTGCTGCTTGGTGCATATTTGTATGTAGGTGATTTGTTATCCATTGTTTTTGTTGCTGTTTTACAATTTAGACTAATTTCTAAATATTTCTGCGGGTAAGTGTGTGGATGAGTCCTCGAGAACTCATTCAACCATTTCATTGGTTGGTCTGCAGTATTCAAACACTAAAATCACTGTCCAGTTACTCATTATGTCTCAGCGTGAGGTGACAGTGAAAACATGCAGCCCAACAATTCAGTGAAATGTGTATTTTGTGTTTTAAAAGAACTGTAAAATATGTCAAGTTTACTCGTATTTGCGAGCGAATGCGAGTGCCTTGCTAACAACAACAACATATTGTTAAGGATGTGAGTGAGAGGTTTTAACATTAACTAAGCCAACTAACTGATGTACACTGAAATAAAGGTTGTGTGCAGGTACATTTCTCTTCATCAAATACAAACAATGTAAATGTTCCCTCAAAAGTATAGCAGTAGTTTTAAGGTCTGATTGTGAACCTTAAATCAGTTTTTCCAGGTGAAAAGTTGGTATTTGTTCCTTTTCATAACCGAATGTTTTAAAACAGAACAGTAGAATAAAAGCCTGGAGGCGAGGTTGGGTGTGTGGAGTCAGTACAGCTTAGAACATATCATTTCAATGGCTTATGGTTCAATTATGTTCCCTGACTAAAGGGACTGAGATGAACCCCTGAGGGTTCCACCCCAGAGACAAGAGGGGAACTGCCCCAGTCACAGTTTAGCACCTTTTTTTTGAGAGTGTATAGAAAAATATTTCTCTTACAAGTGTTTTAGGACATTGTCTGTTGAGGAGAAACCAAAAACACCTGTAAAGGTTGCAAGTCCTAATCAGCATCCAATAATGTATCAGTTAGGTGTAGTTTTAGCTCATTAATGCATCTAGAGAACCCTCCATCACTCATCCACCATGAAAACCTACTTTCACCTAATTTTGAACATTAAAGCGTTTGAAAAATGTTTTTGATTCTTTGCTTCTGCGTGCCATTTAATTTATGTGCAACACCAGTGCTGTCACCTAAAAAGGCAAGCCTACAACGGAGGTTGGCAACTCTTTTACTGTTCTGTTGTACCTCCAGAGCAGAACATTTGTAGGTAATAACAAAATAATCCTCCTTTACAGTAAAATAAAGCTCTGCTGATCGTTCAACCAAGTTTAGCAATAAATGGTCTTACATGGTGGAGTTAATGTAGAACTGCTAATTCACCCTTTAACCCTCAGTTCAAGTTCAGTTTAGACTTCTGGTCACCATAGCAACGCAGACAATCTCACCTAGCTAGTAGCTAATGAAATGGCAAAGACAGAGATTTAAGACAAACATCAATAATTTGTAAAAAGTCAAACGTTAAGAGACATTTTACAAGAAACTGTTCTATTGTTGAAGAAAGGTTTCCTGCTGGAGATGCGAGAAAAGCAGCCACACCTGAGTTAAAGCTTAAAGCAGAGCAAAGTAAGTCTGTGTTTTTGTTAATATTTTTAGCCTTTACTAGGACATCAGCACATACTGAGACATGATTACATCCAAGATGGTAAAAAGGACATAAAATTTTGTGGCTCCCAAGGTGGTTTGATTTTACTGAAAGGACAAAATGGCTCTTCTTAACATCTTACTTACTGTCTGAAGGGAAAAATGTCTTTAGCTTTTTAATCCAAATGTACCTGACCGGCCAAGACACGTTTGGTGTGTAAAGTTTGCTTATTTAGTTTTAGCGCTGGAGCTACGATGCTAATGTTACCAGCTAACAGGTGGAAGCTGATGCATCACGCAAGATGCATTCGTCAATCACACTCACTTTGGCGTGCAAACTGCAAGAACGAGCAAGCAAACTATTTTATACTTATATGAACTGTTTTATAAGTAATTTGTGAACGACATGTCACAAGAAGCTTTTGAAACACATATGGATTCAGACTTTTTTTCTGGGGCCAAGCTAAAAACTTGGAGGAGGTGATTTGTTGGATTTGCAATAAAATGGTGGCTGTAAAAGATGCCAGTTCAATAAACCTGAGAAACCATCTGCAGATCTACCACCGAAGCCAGTTACGTAAACTTGGCTGGCTATTATGAATGTATATTACACACACACACACACACACACACACACACACACACACACACATATAAATATATATGTATATATACAGTATATTTTGTAGACACACATCAGCTGTCCTTTACATTATGATGAACAGACCAACAGAAATGCTCCAAAATCACTTGTTTTTCATTGGACAGCAACGACGTACACATCGTCTGGTTCCATGGACTTACATTTAAAGTAAAGTAAGTTTTGTTCCGACAACTGCGATATTATTAAGCATACAGGCCTCACAAAATAGTGGAAGTGTAAAAACAGGCAAATGAAATGAAATGAGATGAATCGTCAGTTAAACGTTCGTGGTCATGACAGCCCCAGCCAGGACATTCAGTAATTTGTTTGTGCGCTTATTCATTGTAAGCCTTGGCAATATCACTAATATTGTAAAGGCCAACACTGCAATACAAATGATATACTGCACATCACCTGGAATGAAGATATACAAAAGAATACCTAAAGTACTGGTCTGTTTTTAGGCTTTTACTTTTTTTTAAGAGGTTTCCACTCCACCAGACATGAAAATGCCACTGTTAACTCATCTGTGACCTATTCAATGTGTGAAACCCCCACACTCCTGATCCTTACTCTGCCCTGACAATAGCAAATTATATGGCCACTGGCTTAATGGCATGTGATATGTAATGCTTGAAAGCATTCATGCTAAGTAGCTCAACTCTAATCTCTTCCCAAGGCCCTCCCATCCCAGCCTCCTTGCACAGCGGCTGATCAATAACAGCATTGGTTCCCAACGAGGAGCTTTCAGTCCACTAGCTAACTCTGCACCATCTTTTATACAGGCTAGAATCCCTGGCGAGTGGCTCCGCAGGCTGTGAAGTGGACGCTGCTGCTTTATTTGTTTGCCTTTGCTGGCTGGTGATTGAGATGGGCTGCTTTTCATGAGTACCTTGAGCATGTTAGCCATGACCAGGCACATTCGTGCGACACGTGGAGGGAATGGCAAAGCCGAGTGTGCACAAGTGGAGGGCACAAGCTGTTCCACAGTCTGCGGTCCTTAATGAGCTCGATCAATGAGAGTGACGTGCTGAGCTGGAGAGACAGCCACTGCGACGGACACACACGTGCTTTCTGGGAAATACGTATGCACATACACACAAACACAGACTAGAGATGTGCATTCGAGCTAATTTTAATACTCGAGTATCCATAAGAGTTAATGAAAGGATGTCTGCAGTGGCCCAACACTGGGCAGTACTGATAAAATTCAATCAATATCACTCCATTTTTCAAATATGTCACCATATCACAGTATCAGATGACAGAAATAAAGTTTGTGGAGGTCGGAACATCTGATTCGGGCAATGTTAATCATTTACTGATTAGTTATAAAATGTATATTTATTGGAAAAGAACAAAGTAAAGAATATTTCCAAAAGACCAAAACTATGCGGGAAAAGACCATAAACAGCTAAGGTCAAAAATATCTGGATGCTGACAAAGTTGTTATTTTACTGGAGCTGGAATTAAAAATGATTACAGCTTAAAGTGCAGAAATAAATTTGCATGTATTCACATCCAAATGGGGTGAATGATGCAGGAATTATGACTATGTTCATACAAAGCTACCCCATTTTTAGGGGCTCAAACTTAATTGGACAATTAGCTACTTGGCTGTTCTATGGCCAGGTGTATGTCATTCTGTCACTATTTTACATACATGTAAGCAGAAGAAATGTCAAGATTTGAGATGGACGAGGCTCCAGAGTGGCGCAACCGTCTAAGCCTTGGCCTCATCAGGAGATTGCAAGTTAAGCTACATTCAGAAGCTGAGCGTCATATGAGGCTGTAACTCTTCTTTCCAGGCAAATAGATGATGATGTCATTTTAAACCCTTATAATAAAAGAAGCTGAACTCAGTTTGTTTTTCTACTGAAAGTCGACCCGTTTTTCCCCAAATCTGGGCTATAAACTATAAACAGACGGCGTCTTTTCAGTGATCTGCTCTGTAAACATTACTTTTATAAATAAAACACAAAGAGGGTCTGAGATTTTTGGCTTTCAGCAGTAAATTGTAAGCATATAGCAACATGTGTATATCATAAAACACATGTTCTGTTAATCTGAGGGGAGCTTTTACAAGAAATAAATAAACAAAATAAAAATGTACATTTATTTCATGCAGTTACTGAATAATTTGCTTTACGATTTGGTCACGAAAATTCAGATGGACAAACCAAAATATACCCTGGATAACAAGAGGTTGGGTTCATTAACTTTAGTCCAAACGTAAAAATCATCTGACATCACAATATTGTTCTATGTTTGGAAAATATCATGCCAGTAAATTTTAAGAAAACAAAATAAGAACAAAAATTTAAACTAATTAAATAGTAGATTTCCTGCATTGGTGATGTAAGGCTTGGGTGCAGCTGCTCGGCCATTCCATGAAGCTCTCTATGCTGTTCTTGAGCTGATCTGAAGGCCACATGAAGTTTGGAGGTCTGTATTGATTGACTCTGCAGAAAGTTGACTTCGTGGTTGAGCTGCTGTCGTTCCCAATCGCTTCCACTTTGTTATAATACAACTGACAGCTGACTGTGGAATATTTTGTAGTGAGGAAATTTCACTACTGGACTTATTGCACAGGTAGCGTCCGATCACGGTACCATACTGGAATATTCACAGAACTCCTGAGAGCGACCAATTCTTTCACTAATGTTTGTAGAAGCAGTCTGCAGGCCGAGGGGCTTGGTTTTATACTTTTGGCAATATATTGTATATGAAAAAAAGCAAGTCCTGTATTAAAACTTTATTTTGATCCTCAAATTTGAAGAAATAGGAGTGATAGTGGGAAAGATCTCTTCACCGTCCACAGTATCTGATAATGATTCATGCAGATTAAAATGGGAGTTTACTGCCAAACATTTTGTGTAGACTGGGATCAAGGGGTGAATACGTAATGTGTCATTGATTCGCCATCCTGTCATTTGTCCATTCAAGGCACTACATCCACGTTCTGCTGCCAAGAAGTGAGACAGCCTCTGAGTGGGTCTAAAAATAGGCACTCCGCATGCGTCTGAATGAAAATAACTCCAGTATTACTCCGGCTCTTCTCATCCATTGTTTCGGAAAAACGTGTCGCACACAGCTGGGCTGGCTTTGTCTGCAAGGGTTTTTTGCCAGTGCTAAGATTACCAGTTCATACTGCTTCTTAACAAGGCACCAAACAGTTCAGTATACTGTTAAAAAATGGTTTATCAAGGGTACTTTGGTTCAATATAGAACCATGAACATGTAAAGAAGCATTTTCATGATTTAACTGACATGGCTCTTTAGATTGATGGAGAATGTGTTGTATGGGTTCTATCAGGGTTCATTATACAATCCTTTTGACAAGCTTGATGTTGTAACTACGGCAGAGCCCTTTTTAATGCCATATAGAACCCTTTTCAAAGTGGTTCTACATAGAACCGTATACAACCCATTCTCCATCAATGTGAAGAACCATTTTACTATGCAGAGAACCCATGCAAATGGTTCTTTGAGTGTGAGGTTAGTTTGTATGGATAAGTTTGGTAACCCTTTGGCACATTGCATTTTACTGAGTTCTGAAGTAAAACAGAATTAAATGCAGCAAACAAAATCACATTTTCTGCTAAATTGAATGGATAAAGACTTTAAATTTAAGTTTAAAAAATGTAAATAAACTGTGATTGTGGCATGTGCAAAAGACACCATACCAGCTGTAAAGTCTCAGAGCGTAATGAACTCGTTAGGCCTTAACTGACTTGTTATAACTGGTTCAGCAAGTCAGCAACAGTCATTAGGAACTTCCAGCTGATGAAAATTCCAGAGCGTAGTAACTTCTCTGACTCTTCTAACTTTGAGCTAAAACTCCACAACCAAAGACGCCTCTTAGCTGCTGGCTGAGGATCTGAAAATAAAGATAACTGATGCCTATAAAACAGAGGAAGACTATAAAAGACATCAATGTGATTTGCAATTTCCACTGTCCAAATTGCCTTTAAGAAAGCAAAACACCAAGTCAAGGCAAGATCTGGAAGACCAAGAAAACTCTCAGCTGGGATCGAACATCTCGAAAGCTGATATTCTGCACTTAAATTTCAGTTACTTACAGACAACTTTGTATATTCATGGTTTTACAGTATTTATAGTACAGAGCCTATATTACAGAAACTATCCATCTTTTGTTCTAAATGCACAAATTCATCTTACAGAAGCAAAATCTGTAAACTACTCAGTCAAGGTTGTTAATGCACTTCATGTCTGTTACTTACCAAGCAACTGATTATGCAGCTAAAGTAAAATTGTTATTATGGTGGCATCTACTTGGGTCTAAGCCCCATTTCTCTATGGCCAGAATGAATAGGGTTTCTGAAAAATGTTATAAATCTTTATAAAAATGAATTACACTGAATTACACTCTATAGCCATGTCTATTATACATTAAGAATTGCTAATACCATGCGTTATAAGCAGTATTAATAACATGTTATAGTGACAGTGCCACATTTATAACATGTTATAATGCATTCATAAGGCATTATAAACATGGTTCTAAATCTTTATAAAAATGAATTACACTGCATCACACTTTATAGCCATGCTTATTATATATTATGAATTGTTAACATAATGCATTATAAGTAGTGTTAATAACATGTTATACTGTCAGTGCCAAAGGAGTCAGTCTGTAATGAGCTTTATTGTGGATGTTTTAGTGTTTCAGTAAATCCTTCAGTAAATCCTTCAACTTGAAGCCTCACTCTTAACACTGGAGGAGGCTTTAGTACAGTATGCCTCACTTTACTTAGAGTGGACAAATACAACTTATGAGCTCTTATAATTTGTTATGAATACTACTTATAATGCATGATGTTAACAATTCATTATGCATAATAAGCATGGCTATAATGTGTAATGCATATTTATAAATATTTATAGCCATGGTTATGATGCCTTATGAATGCACTATAACATATTATGAACGTGTTTATAGATGCTTACACACGGGACATTCATAGAAAGTGTTACCAGATATCTTTGCAGGTGAAATCTTAAATGTAGTCAATATACAGTTGTGCACAAAAATATTGAGTAGCCAAGGTCACATGATGTTTCATTGATTTTCTAAGTAAAGACAAGTTAACACATCCCCTACAGGGAATACTTGTCTGCACAATTACTGATTTGCTGAATTTGACATATTGAAAAATGTTTTCTCTATTAAACTCCATTAAAATGAACAGAAAACGTGCATTCACTATGTCAATCAACATAACGTGTCATTTGACCAGGTTGTGTTTGAATTTTCCCAACTTTTGACAGTATAATATTTCTTACTTTGAGATTGTATAACAATATTATAAGACTGCTGTGCATATTTCTACATGTTTTACTTTGTTTTAAGTGATGTTATTCCTTAGTATCTTTTTTGTGCAAGCATTTTTTCTTGAAACAAGCAAAATTATCTGCAATATTTCATTATGAAATGATCTGATTTGAATGGATTCAAATCAATTCACTAGACAAAATGGCTTAAAACAAGCAAATTAAATCTCTAAAGAATCTATTACAATGATATTTCTAGAACGATTTCACAATGAGAAATATTAGGCATATTGGCCAGAAATAGACTAGATATCACAGAATTTTTTGCTGCACGAAAAAATCTGTATTTTGAGAAAAATCTCCAAGACACTAACTGTGCAGGAAAGGAAAAAATTCTATCAATCTAGTCTTTGAAAGGAAGTTAATGTAACAGAATGTAATGACTTTTTTTCCAAGTCATTTTGGACCGTATCTGTTCTGTTCAATATGTATTTAACAGAATGTAAAGACAACCGGAATTTTTAAATGTTCAAAAATGTAAAAAAAATCTGTAAAAAAAAAAGGGTATAAAATTGAGATTTAAAGTTTTGTCCCGACAGCAACAACATTTGAAAAAATACCAGAAAACACACAAAGGACACGCCAATGTTTGTTAAAGAAAAATTCCTTGAGTCTTTGGCCTAAATTGTGTGAACTGTACTGTGTAAACATGATCTAGATGGACATATTGAATGTCGCCACTTCTCTCATCAGTATTCCACCGCCTCTGTGCCTGCATCAGTTCCTCAACCCATCAGAATCATGCCGGGTCTCCAGGGACGCCTTGCCACGTCACAAGACGCCTGTGGCCAGCAGTGTAAAGTGTCAACATTCATCTTGCCCAGCGGGACAAAATCTATCCCACCAGATTGTCCCCTCTTGTACGGCCTCAATGCAAAAGCTCAGTAAATCAAGGCTATCTGCCATTCGGCTAAGGGCTCAAAAAAATCCACTGGTCAGGCCGCAATTAATCTTCCACGCTGGACTAGCCTCGCTTTAACACTGAGAGCCCAAGAAGCTGAGATCATTTGGGATACAATAGGTATGAGGGGAGAGATTCTATAAAGAGCAGGGCGTTATAACCTTGACCAGGTTTACAACCTTAACCTGGATTTTACCTGACTGTTAGTTTACTATCAATCATTTATCAGGTGGCCTTGTCTCTGGCAGTCTAGTTGAGTTGTTTCATTTCATGTTCATTATAGGTTTTAATGTATTTATTGTACATGTAATGTCTTCATATATCTGTTGTCGGACAAAAACCTCGTATCTCCAAAATGGTAACTTCACAGGAGAAGGAAAAAACCTACTTTACTTTTAATGCAAGTCAATGGAACCAGATGTTTTTTCCAAGTCATTTTTGGCTGTTTAATTTTGGTCCATTCATCATGAAACTTACACACAATGTAAAGGTCAAGAGGTTTTTTTCAAATTATGTCAAAAACTGGAAAGCAACAAAAAAGGAGATACGAGGTTTACTTCCAACAGCGATATACTAAAACCTTGGGAGTGCTATATAATCAAAGTAAAGCATTCTTTTCACTGTGTAGCTCTGAAGGTGCAAAATGTCAAATAGCGACAAAAAACTGGCACTCTATTCGATCCTAATTGGCTCGACAGATTTGAGAGTTCACATGGATAATGCCAGAGGGGCGTCCCATGCAACCAAATGGGGTCTAATTAGATAGAGAGTATTTATAGTTCTTTCTCTTCAAGTTGGCCTTTCCTGTGTGGCTGATTTATGAAAAAACAACACAGGTCTAGCATGTGGCATCTGCATTTGCAAGTCTTGTCAGAGAAGGTACTGACAGAGCTCTAATCAAGTAGACATCACCACAGAGGGGACAGGATAGGACTGTGATCCATGTTTGATTTACTGTCCCGCTACCTTGTCGTGACAGGATGTTGGTGGACATCTGCTAGGACGGAGAGAATGTCAAACACGTTCTGTTTTCATATCAGTTCAACAGTGTTACGCTGCATAAGCGGCAATAGGCCTAGTCTTAATGCTCAGAGCAATAACAGACATAGTTTTCAATAGCAGTTGCCAATGCAGTGAGTCTTCAATAACCTCCAAATGTAATAATCCAAGCAGCCAAGTGATGGGAAATTACTGAGAGATGGGGCAACAAGACAGTCTTGCACAATGCTAAAATCTGTGTAAAGCTGGGGTTACATTACACGACTTTTTCTCCAATTATACTGTAGCTCCCAGCTCTGTCTTTGCTGCTCGGCCCTAGTCTGCAGATTTTAGGGCACCCAGAGCTGACAATTGTTGTGAAAAATGGAGAAGCGTGCAAGTGGCACAGACTCTAATATTTTGCATCCTGAACGCATTTCAGACCTGTCAAAGTATATCAAACGTTTGATTTTTTTTTTTTCCAACAGGAAAAATCTGGACGTAATCTAGTTGCATACGCTAGTGGTCAAACACTCTTAATATATCCCAGCAAAAGCCAAATATATATGCATATAGAAGTAAATACACACTGGAATTCACATATGTAGCGTGGCTATCAATAAATGAGTTTATGGCAGAATTAAAATCAAGTGCAAATCACACTATGCCTGGTGACAGCTAATTGAGTTACCATGGTTACACCCTGCATTAGCCTGCAAACTCATTTACCACTTCTTTAAAAAAGGTTGTTCGTTTATTGACTTATGTCATGCAAACCACATGCAAAAACGCGCTACCCTATTAAACCCACCCGATTCAGCTCATCAGCCAATTAGCAAGGCCTTCATGAACTGAATTCAGAGCATTGGATAAGGGTGAACACTAATCTCCGCAGCACTTTGGCCTTAAGGTCCCCAGTTTGACACGCTTGTTCTATGTTAATACTGCATTTACTGTATCTAACATGGATGAGACTGTTCTAGACATGGCTGTTGAGCTGCACTGGTTGAACAAGCTAAGGAAGGCAATGCACTGTGTGCTACTGCAGCAGTTTATTATCATGCCCTTATAGAAAGTGGCCTCTGGTATAGCGTATGTTTTAAAACATCCTCATTCCACACCGTCAGGTTTCAGAGGTGAGAAAAACAGCTATGGCTCTCTGGAAAAACACTGCCATGTCTCAGCTCTCAAACAACTGGACATCGGGTGAAACAGCCTCAGAAGAAAAGGCATCAGGCTAAACAGCAGCACACACCACATCCTCAGACAGTAAAGCTCATGTGACATTTACTATTCTATAATGTTTAACTAGATTAATTAGTTTTGTGGCCAAATTAAAGATGCTAATCTATAACAACCACAAATTTACTGAACTATGCTTTTTCTTTTATTTGACATGGATTAAAAGAATAGTTCTGGGAAAAACCCTGGTTTAAAATTGAGGCCACTGAGGCCCAAACCCGTCTTGGCTGATCGGCAACATGTGGGGCCAGTGGAAAATTGTGTAAATCTGATTTTTCTCTCAACCATTCCTTTAAGCTTCAACTCATTCCCACAGTTATTATACACAAACATACCTGGAAAAGAGAATTCTGTTACCGGCACAGGACTCCACTCATCACGCCTCTCATCCATGACTTTACCCAAAGAGTTCTGCCCAACTCTTCTATTGTATCAGCACAAATGGTAGTGAAAACAACAGCAACACGTCAATGTTTGCTTTGCTATCACTGTCTCCTGGTGATGGGAGAATGTGTTTTGTGAGTGTGGTGACTTCAATTCAGCAACTAGTTACAAGCCTATTAGGGTGTGATCCCCAAATTTATCAGTCGCCATAAACTTCCACAAAAACCAGTCAGAAAGTGTCAGATATCCAGTCCAGACATAATCTGTTCAGGCTTTGAAATTTCAAACCCTTAAGCTTTCCATTCTCCTGTAATTTCCCTATAAAATACGTTGTTAATGGTGTAGCTGTCTTGTGTGTAAGAGTATGTACACTCAGAACCATTTACAATCATTATGCAATTTTGAAGTAAACATGTTTTATTTATCTTGCTGCAAAATGTGCCTCTAATCATCATCAGCTTGTTTTTTTGTTTGTTTACTTCCCAGACACAAACAAAGGTCCATGGTGACAGAGGTGCAGAACAATTACGCACCCCCCTCCCTCCTCCTTTGAGGAGTCGCAATTAGCGTAATCTGGCGTGACAATCGAAGGAAACAATCAAAAGGAACACCTACCCATGGCGAAGAAGGGAATTCCGAGCAGCGTGGAGTTGAACTTGCCATCGGAGATAAAGAAGATGCCCGTCGCTGTCACGTTGGCGATGCAGATGGTGAGCACACCCAGCAGTCCCAGGAAGGGCTTGCCCCGCAGGCAGTCGCGCATGGAGCTGGAGATGGTGGCGGCCAGCAGCACGAGCACCAGGCTGACCAGCACCTCGCTCTTGGCCAGCACGCCTGTTTTGTGGAAGTCCCGCCACAGGCTGAAGGAGGTGAGCGACTGAATGTACAGGTCCTGGCTGGCCGTGGCCAGGCGGTGTGCCAGCTTGCAGAACTCATTCTCCCACTTCTCGGCGATGGCGTCCTGCACCATGGGCCGCAGGTTGCGGAGGTAGTAGGTGATCTGGATAGCGCGGGCCGACTTGACCTGCTGGTCTCGGCTGTGCGGGGCCAGGACGACGCTGCCCAGCTGGTGGCCGATGAAGGCCACTCGGCCATCCTGGAGATAAAAACAGACAGATGCGACATACAGCGAGGATAAATAGGGATACCTCGATCCGATCCAAAAGGATGGTGTCGTAAATGACGAAGGCAAAATAGATTAGTTAATGCTACTGATAACAAAAGCTTTGTGCAATTCAATATTAATTATTTCCCACTCAAAGCTCATTGAAATAAGCAAAGAAATCCTTTCAAAAACGCAGGTTCAAAACTCTTAATCCACATATGAGTTTTTAAGTACAAGTCATATTTTATTATGATGGAATTTGACAAAGTTTTAGCTGTGTGAAGTTTTGTGGAAAAGAAAAAACATTCTTTTTGTTTTATCCATATTTCGAACCAAACCGAAAAAAATCTAAATTGCAGAATCCAATCTGTTCATAAAGACTGCAAATCAAATTAAACAGGACTAATTAGGACTAATTAGACATGCGGTTGGAAAGCGTTTTTAAGTACTAAAAATATCCACGATATGCTTAGAAAAGCTTATTATGATGTATTGTGACATACTGTATAGAACTTCATAGCAAAACAATAGGGTTATGCCTAATTACATTCTGATCCCATTGCACTAGATTTACTGATGTAGACATCAAATAAACAGATAGCATCCACAACTTAGGGTAGTGAGGCATGTTTTTCTTAAATTAGCAAATCAGTTTAAATGTCAGTACGGAACTATTTGTAGAACTAGCAATACAAACATTGTGGAAAATGTAAAAAAACAGCCCAAGAGCCTCTTGTCATAACTGCAATGCCAATGTATGCAGTATGACCGCACTTAGAACACCATAATTTACAGCCACAGACAGGCTTACAATGCCAGCGCAGTATTACACAACAGCACATTCAAAGCTGAAAGGATGTTTGAACAAACTCAATATACAAAACTACTGTGTTCTATATGGTTATTTCAATATAGTTATGCTCTATTGTTATTTTACCTGGTCAACAAAGAAATATGTCAGACAATATCACTCAAGTGATTCTACTGTATAATTGTAATATAACTGGTATCAAATCGGCCAAGCCAACTAGACCATTAGATTATTATGAAATATGACAATT